>NW_023504016.1:0-135720 GCF_014529535.1 Bradysia coprophila
TTTAAACCTACCAACTTTTTAGTCTCGCTCGATGGAAAAGTTGGTAGATTTGACAGAAAGTTGGTAGGTTTGACAAAAAGTTGTAGGTTTGACAGAAAGTTGGTAGGTTTTGACAAAAGTTGGTAGGTTTGAACCTACCAAAAAAACCTACCAACTTTCTGATCGAGCGAGGACTAAAAACGTTGGTAGGTTTGGCAAAAAGTTGGTAGGTTTGACAAAAAGTTGGTAGGTTTGACAAGAAGTTGGTAGGTTTAAACCTACCAAAGAACCTACCAACTTTCTGATCGATCGAGACTAAAAAGTTGATAGTTTTGGCAAAAAAGTTGGTAGGTTTAAACCTACCAAAAAATACATACCAACTTTCTGATCCGTCGAGACTAAAAAGTTGGTAGGTTTGAAACCTACCAAAATAACCTACCATTTTTCTGATCGTCGAGACTAAAAAGTTGATAGTTTTGGCAAAAAAAAGTTGTAGGTTAAAAACCTACCAAAATAACCAACCAATTTCTGATCCGTCGAGAAGTAAAAAGTTGGTAGGTTTGACAAGAAGTTAGTAGGTTTGAACCTACCAAAAACCTACCAACTTTCTGATCCGTCAAGACTAAAAAGTTGGTAATTTCTTTCTAATTTTACAGTTTTCGCGTAATTGTCGTGTTATCGGTGTGGTGTACCATGTTGAATTTGATATTGATTATATTTAAAGTGAAATGGTGGACCACAGAGTTAAAAGTAAAAAAGTTGCTAAGAGACAGTAGCTCGATTACGGATTACGCAACAGGGCCTATTATTGGTAATTGGAATTACCGAATTTAACTAAATTACCTAAGTGACCGAAAAGTAAGTTTCGTAATTTAATCAGTAAATTATCTAATTTCATCGGTAATTTGGGTAAATTCGGTAAAATTAAAATTACCAATAATATGTTACGCAACATAGGTTGCAATGTGTGATACATGGGCGAAAAACGAGGCGGAAATGTTGCTCTATCATCACGTACACGAATCATCACACCTACTCCGTAGCATTTTGTACAAGGAAGCATCATTCCTTCTCCGCAGCACAATTTGGAAACCTTTGCGGAATACGTCTGATGTTGTCTTGTCAGACAAACCAACATTGAATCAATATCTAGTCAATCTGTTGCCCTTTCGTTGCATGGAATTATGGCAGCTCCGCATGAAATATCGATCATACATTTATTGGAAATGATTTTGGATCTGGACAAAAGTAATGCTTCCGTCGAAAATAGCTGTAACGTCTAGTGCGGTGACTTCAAATTGGTCGACCGTTTGCTCTGTCATCCTGTTTCAGAGCACAAAGCGTCTATTTAATGTGGAAGCGGAGGACTACAAATATTGTCAATTGCATTGAGGTAAGACCTTTTACATGTACGCGCTTTGTTTTCACCTCATAATTATTCAACTAGGATGTGTAAACGAAAATTATTTTTCGCTTACACGATAATATTTATTACTTGCGAAGCCCTGTGAAAATGAAAATTATTGCAAGAGTCAACGGTGTGCAGGGTGCTGCAAGTAAAATAACTTTACTGACATTTAAGGGAAATCTCGGCAAGCCTCGATGTTCCCCTTAAATGGCGTTTCTTGATTTTACGATTTATTTATCTGTTAGGTATTGAAAACGTGTTTTGGTCCTAGTTTTCATTGACCAGATGCAGGAATCGGCAATTTTCGATAGAGAAATTTCTAACTTTATTTGACAGTTGCAACAATTTCTTCATGAAAACAAGGACCGAAACACGTTTTGAATGCCTCGTTTGTTTTCAGCAATTGAAATTAAAAATAAAACACAAATTCCACGCGCAAATTTAATTCGCAAAGATAATTCAATTTTACCACGCAAAAATAATTTCGATTCTGTGACGCAACAATAACATCGAATAAATTGAGCTAAAAGTTTTATGCGTCGAATACGTCGAATATATCGACTCACAGTCTTAGCGAGCCACATCATCGGCACGCCATTTCACTAGCAGCACTCGCACACCGAACAAATGTTAAACTCGTTTTCACTTTTATTCCAATTTTTTCTTGCGGGACAGAAATTATATGGTGATATCTGTGTAATTTGTTCATGATGGACAATGCAGCTCCAATTTTGGTAAGCATCAGTGAACGTTGTCGGCATTAAAAATTTTGTGGCACGCTTTCGAGCATTATAAACATTCCGTGTACGCAAAGCAAACAACAGACATTTTTCTTATATGGACGGTGTTATGTTTTTATCAGTGTGAATCTCGTGCATTCCAAGCCAGTTTATTTTGGCTTTGTTGATATCGATCATACTTTCCAATTTTTTCGCCGAAAAAAATCTTCAAATGCCATCGGAACGACATCAAATTTATTTTTAATTCGGCAGTCTTCTATTATTTTCATGTAAGCTCATTTCCTTTCAGTATTTTTTCCTCCACAAGTTTGTCCCCGGTCGTCAGTATCTCCATCGCACTCCCGCCCGGTTACAAACTCGATAACCGAATATGTTGTAAGTATGCTTACCGGGCAGCATTTTGTTTTTCTTCAGATATACAATTTACCAAAACCTTCGTCCTGGATCCGTATCAGTATCACAACTATTCATGGTCTTTACGAATTGCTTACGTAATGGCAATATTAAAGCGTTTCTTATGTCTCGTACGCTTTATTAGGACTTTTACTGTGACTGTTATTTTTTTAGCCTACCATGACCAGAAACTTTATTTTTGCGTCAATCGAATGCAAATTGTTACGATGCAAACAATGTGAATAGAGTTTGATGTCTGAGCTAATGCAAAGGGCTACACAGTACACAAGGACAATAGTTATTTACGTATCTGTTGTGGACGGTATATTTTAGGCAATTTCGCGAGTTGTAGCCGAACAAAGTTAGGGCGACAAGGCGAAAGTGTCTAAAATATACCGTCCACAACTTTTCATGCTGAGGGCCTGTTTGAGTAATAGAATTTG
Source organism: Bradysia coprophila (assembly GCF_014529535.1). NCBI lineage: Eukaryota > Metazoa > Arthropoda > Insecta > Diptera > Sciaridae > Bradysia > Bradysia coprophila. The sequence continues at coordinate 2,964 of NW_023504016.1, forward strand.
CGTCAATCAGATGAAAATGGCAGACGAAGTATTAATTTAAATAGTGTCCTAGTAACATGATCGCCGGGTATATATTCTGTGATGGAAAATTCTGAATTTATTTATAGACTAAACTCCACAAAGAGAATTAGTTCCAATGAAAAAGTTTATAGTATTGCGATTGGGATTGAGTTTTATAAATTTTCATTCTTCGTTTCTGTTATTCCTTCGCCTTAGTGAAAGGCAGTGCCGAACTGACTCAAAAAAGCCCTTCAGGAAAAACTCAAAAGGCCCAGCTATTCGGACAAACGTTTCGAAGAAGGCCCAATGACTCATGCGATTTAGAAACTATGAAAAGTATACATCATTCCCGCACGTTAGTAAGTCCACTACCAAAAATGTTTAAACAACATTTTTTTTGAGGACGGCGGAGCATATTTACAGCAACTTTTTGAATTCTCCCCCTTAACTCCAACGATCCCCAAACTTAGATATTTAGATGTTGAGGAAAATACTTTTAGGAAAATAGTTCAAATAGAGAAAAATATGTCTTGAATTATCTGCCACTTGTGACGCAATTTTTTTCTAAAATTTTCTAAAATTTAACCCTCAGCGGTATCAGTTATTTTGTAAGTAAAACCAAGGACTTGCGTCACACTTTCACCCTTTAGGGTTTTTTGGCGGATAATCTGTACTCAGCGAGAGATTTTTATTTTTATTTTTTGAAAGAGCAAAACTGTACTCAAGGCCAGACTGCGTTACTTCGCTGAATGCTAAAGACAATATATGCGTCATGTAATGCTTAAACTGACTTCATTCTACATATCTTATACCGAATTTCTTAACATGTTTCATTAAGTACCATGGTTCGAATATCTCCATCACAAAAGCGACGAAGTGATTTCTTGTAACGAAATAAAATTTGCTGCCTACCGAAGTCTAAGATAATCTCTTTCTTTTTTTTATTTCTCGGAATTCTAGAGAATTATTATTCAAAATTACCGCAGTATGAGAAAATTTTTTAGTTTATCTTTTTCTTCTATGCTTTATGTTTCATGTTTAGCTTGATAGAAAAATATTCAAGGCTTAGATATCTATTCTATCAACAGCCAGATGGCTAGTTATAGGAGAGTGATGTTTAGAAACTAAGAAGAAATGTAATAAAGTTTTCCCATATTTTAGTACATTCTATCATAAAATTACTGCGCTTATTTTCATGTGAACCAACTTCATATGGTGACATTTATTCTGTAATGACAAATGTGAAGTTGGTTCACATGAAAATAAGCCGCAGAGAATGAAGTACAATGAAAGAAATGTGGCGCCTCTACAGGCCAAGCTAGAATCCTTAAGACGGGGCCGATTTTTTTGCGCACACACGGAACCAATCCTATCATACCATTTTCATAATCTCTGACAGTCGTGAATCTTGCCTGAATCTAAGTTCCAAAGTAAAGAATGGATATTTAACTTTCTACATTCCTGCCACTAAAACAAACTATGAATTTTAATAACAAAAACTTTCTATAATTCAGAAAGAAGATGTTGCATTTTATTTAATGGATAAAATGAGTAACATTTTAATTCCTGCAATTCTTAAAAGACCTATTCGGGTCGTTGCCTGACTGAGGCAAAATTCCCTTCTGGAGTCCCCTGAATTTCCAGTATGGCCAGTGCGGCACTGGTGAAATGATGAAGGCATGGCTTTCAGAAAAAAATGTTTTAAGTGAAAACTATATAGAAAATATTTTTATTCTAAAGCGTAAAGCGAGAGACTACGTACCTTATAGATAAGAAGGTACAACGAAGAGTAAAAATTGAGTCTAATTAGATAATCAGTGATTATTAATCACTGCTGCAGGTTTTGTTATTTATCTTTCAGTTAAATAGAGGGATTCGCACATTGGCACGCAAAAGTGGGCACTTTTGGTAACCGAAACTATAAAGGTTTCCAATGATCTCCAAAACTCTTTAAGCTCTCTCTCTCTCTCTCTCTCTCTCTCTCTCTCACACACACTTACATTTGTTATACACGAATTTTTGTTATTGTTTTTAAAACCCGTCCATTTGCTGTGTACCGCATGATAGGTTTATGATCGTCCAAGAACTATCATCAAATTGTTACATTTTTAAAATATTTTGTCTGAAATGTTCGAAATACTCCACAGGTCAAAGAAGAGCGTTGTAACAACCAAATTATATGTTTAGACGATTCTGATGATGATTCATCGACCACTAACTCAAATTCTCTCGCTGAAGTGAAACATGAAATTGCTGTACAGACAGCCCCTGCGAAGTTGACCGAAATTGTGGCGATTTCGAATGCCTGTATCAAACAAGTAAGCTACTTTTGGCTGCATGTCCGTCGGACCGTTTTGTAATTATTTTCGTACTCTTTGCTCCACAGGTCAAAGAAGAGCGTTGTAACAACCAAATTATATGTTTAGACGATTCTGATGAAGCTTCATCGTCCACTAACTCACATTCTCTCGCTGAAGTGAAACATGAAATTGCTGTGCAGACAGCCCCTACGAAGTTGACCGAAATTGTGGCGATTTCGAATGCCTGTATCAAACAAGTAAGCTACTTTTGGCTGCATGTCCGTCGGACCGTTTTGTAATTTTTTTCGTACTCTTTGCTCCACAGGTCAAAGAAGAGCGTTGTAACAACCAAATTATATGTTTAGACGATTCTGATGATGATTCATCGACCACTAACTCAAATTCACTCGCTGAAGTGAAACATGAAACTGCTGTGCAGACAGCCCCTACGAAGTTGACCAATGCTGGATCATCAGATGAGCGAACAGACAACATAAATGGTGACGAATCAGAAGACGATAGCACCGGTAACGTTCTCCAAAAGGTAATTCATTCGACAGACAATTGGATTCACAATTCCCTGACCATATGTTTGGCTTCTACAGAAACGTTCCATTTTATGGATATCATCTGGGAAAAGATTCGACATCCCGAAGGATATATGGCAGAAAGTGTTCGTAGATGGTTCCTACTCCGTTGCTGCGTGGACATACTACAAAAACAAAATAGCCGATATATTTGACTCCTTGTGGAATTGCGTACTGATCTTCACACACAAAAACATCGGCAAGAGAATAATTTCGCTACGCGGGCACTGCAAGCATGAGGATGTCGACTATATCACTTTCAATTGAAAAAAATCGAATACGTGCACGACGACAATCCGTCATTTATGGTCAGATATAATCAGGAAGAAGTGAAACATGGTCCTCCGTTGACACGTCAATTGCGAGGTGTTCTCCGTGACGAGTGCAAAGAACGTTTGAAACACACAATGCCGGCCAATCTTAGTCGGGATCTGCTTATAGAAATGGATGATGATCAGTACCATAATGGTAATGCTAATGTGTCAAAGTCTGATTCAGTTATCATAAAAGTTAGATCGGAGCTACTTCAATCAAGTGACTTAGCCAAAGACGACTTTGAAGATCTAATGGCATTACAACGAGCCACCAAAGATGATCCATACATACAGAAGGTAATATCACCTTTCGCTGTGTTCATGCATAGCAAACTTCAATACAACGTGCTAGCGGAACAACACAGGAGAAAAAAACCTGGACAAGAAGTCCCTGGCTATCTAGATGCCACTGGAAACGTTGTAAGAGTTAGGCCCGGAAACGTCGACACATCCAGTATTTTATTATCCGTTGCTAACACCAATAAAAGGTGATCCAGCTGATAAGCACGCCGTGTTGTTCCCGGTAGCAGACTCTGTCAACTCATGTCATGGCGCTCCTGATGTAGGTGCCTTTCTGCATGACTTCAATGCAGGTTTCATCAAGGAACATCCAACAATATCGCCATCATTGGACAGGATCATATCAGACTTTAGCTACGCCAACTTCCATGGCGTTCTGCACGGGTTCCACTGCCAACGTATACAACAATACATATACATGTGCTACAAGTTTGCGGTCGGTCTTAGCGATTACAGTGCTCTACAACAAATTACAAAACTTGAAATGTGTAAGACGCACTTGACGAAAACGTTCGTGGAATTCGTTCGAAAATTTTTCCCATCAAGTAATCCCAACAAGAAGACAACTTACGAGCAAAAGTTTATCGTAGAAGTCTTATGTTCGATGATTCTCTGCCGTTCATACAATGTGTTGAAGGAAATCTACAGAAACATGGCAATAATATTGTTGTCTCAGTACGAGTCACCAACGTTCAACAATGCAAAAAAAAAATCTTGTGTTAATGTGCACGTCTGACGGTATTCTCAATGGCGATGTGAAACAAACTTACAAGTTCGATCGTCTACTGCAATCCGACATGGATAAGATGTCCGAGTGTACCACGGCCTACGAATATAATGAATCTATCTTAAAACTGCCAATCTACAAGTCCAGCTCTTTCTACTTTGATCTACAACAAATCACCGACACCGTTGCATTTGATTTAAAGGAAGAGGAAAGACAACACATCAAGGACACCGATCCGACCAATTTGAGAGAACATAAAATTCAACCTGATAAGGACACCGTGCCGGCCGATTCGAAACAACATCAAAGTGAACCTGAGCGGGACACCGTTGCGTATGATTTAAACGAAGAACAGAGACAAAACATCAAGGACACCGATCCGTCCAATTTGAGAGAACATAAAATTCAACCTGATAAGGACACCGTGCCGGCCGATTCGAAACAACGTCAAAGTGAACCTGAGCGGGACACCGTGGCTTCCAACAGTTTTCACGATGCCAAAATTTTACCAGAATTTTTGAAGCAGTTTGGTGGTATTATCCCCTTGTGGACATCGATAACCTTGCCTAAAGGTATAAACAGATCGTCATTGCCACTATCAGAAGAGCTTACAGCTGACGACACAGACCAAATCGAGGTGGAAATAAAAAGGAGTAGCAACCAGTCCGCTGAATCACACATGAACATTGTCAAATCATTGATGAAGGAAAAATCATTACAAATTGGTTCAGGCCCGGTGAAGCCATCAAGATTTGTAAAACTACTTCGCACTCTCATAATAAGTCACGGTAAAAGATACTTACTAAGAGTTCCAAGAGGCCGCCTTAATTATGGTCCGAAAAAAAACAAAAGATTTTTCCAAAGTAAATAAAAAAATCGTGAAACATTATAAGGTGCGTCACCAGCAGACTGCTGGCATCCGAAAAGTGTTTACAAAGAGTCAAACGGAAGCGTACAATTGACATTGACCTAACGGCCATAAAAAACTGTAAAGAGTCTTGGGGAAAAAAATCTAAGCAAAGAAAACGATTTTCGTACTTCAACAAATCCACGTTATTAAAATCAATAGATCAGTCGTCCACCGAATTGCCAAAGATAAAAAAATTGACTTCGAAAGGAGCCTCTGCAATCGATCAGTCGTCGACCGAATTGATGGACCAAACATGTGAAATGGAATCAACTACGAATTCTACCCAGCTGTCAAATCAAACATGTGAAATGGAATCATCAACGAATTCCAGCCAGCTGTCAAATCAAACATGTGAAATGGAATCATCAACGAATTCCGGCCAGTTGTTAGATCAAACTTGTGAAATGAAGTCAACTACAAATTCCACCCAGCTGTCAAATGAAATCTGTGAAATGGAATCAGGTTCGACCTCCACTGATCGATTGGACACGGATTTGGTAACCGAGGTGTCACATTTTAAATTCCGAGTCAATTCCGAAAACGACTCGTCACGTAAAGAAACTTCTTTAGCGGCGTACACACCCAATGGACTTTGTAGCGATGTTAATTACTATATGAACTGTGATCCAGCATGGCCGTTTGTAGTTGGCAGATTGTTTATACACACACTAACGTTGGCCGACTATCTGACATTGCAAGAAGGTGTAAAATTGTCTCTGCCAGTTATAAATTACATCTTCGAGTATATGATGCCCGAGTCATATGTAAACTTGACACTGTACGCTAAAGAAATCTTCAATGGCATCGATAATTTGCCATTCAGCATAGCCGACAGGTTATGTTATATGCCAATATTGGACCATGGCTCGTGGATGCTATACTTCTTCAATACAAAGAAGCGGACGTTTACATATTATAACCCACGGAACAATTTCAACTACACCATGGAATTTATATATAACTTCATCGATGTTTACAATTCCTCGTCGCGCCACAAGGAAAAACTGAGATCGGACAATTGGAAATTCTTTTCTTTCACGAGTACTAACCAAGCCACAGACCATGATTCCGGCGTGCACGTCATTCGAGCAGCGCATCGTTTCATTACATTAAAAACTTTGCAAGACGAGCCATTTGATTCGATCGAGTATCGCAGGTTATTGCAACGCGAATGTATTCAGTTCTCTGATAACATGCAAGATGTTTGTTTAATCTGTGGTTTAGAAGATGATTCTTCAACCTCTGATAGCATCAACTGGTCAAACTGCGCAAAGTGTCAACGGTGGATCCACGATACCTGTTATGGAGGTAAATTAGGTGAAGATACCTGTCCTCCTTGCATAAAAAACGGTCTGTGATGCTGGACTTTTTTTTGCAATCTTTTGTACTTTTATATTTTCTTCAATTTTCTTTTTCTTTCTAAAATGTTAACAGCTTTATTCGGAAATAAACAAAATTCTGAATTCAGATCTGAGTTCCAGCATTTTTTTCTTCAACGAACAGCAAGCTGAAATCCCTCGAATTTATTACCTTTGACAATTCATTTGACTGTTGAGACTATCAGAGTTGCAGCGAATCATTCAATTGACAAAAATTGTCTCCCATCAGAAAACGAACCCCGCTATGTTTATTGACAAAACAGAACAGCAAGCTGAAATCCCTCGAATTTATTAACTTTGAAAGTTCATTTGACTATTGAGATTATCAGAGTTACATCGAATCATTCTATTGAAAAAAAAATGCCAAAATAGAACTGCGACGACTGTCTCGAATAAAATATTACTTAGTCCACAACGAACAGTTTACTGAAAAATCAGAAAGAAATTTCCAACTTTGTAGTCATGTACGATTAGAAAGTTGGTAGCTTTGGTAAAAAGTTGGTAGGTTTAAACCTACCAATTTTCTGATCCGTCGAGAGTAAAAAGTTGGTAGGTTTGACAAGAAGTTGGTAGGTTTAAACCTACCAAAAAAACCTACCAATTTTCTGATCCGTCGAGAGTAAAAAGTTGGTAGGTTTGAACCTACCAAAAAAACCTACCAATTTTCTGATCCGTCGAGAGTAAAAAGTTGGTAGGTTTGACAAAAAGTTGGTAGGTTTGAACCTACCAAAAAAACCTACCAACTTTCTAATCGTGAGCGACTAAAAAGTTGGTAGGTTTAAACCTACCAAAAAACCTACCAACTTTCTAATAGTGCGCGACTAAAAAGTTGGTAGGTTTAAACCTACCAAAAAACCTACCAACTTTCTAATAGTGCGCGACTAAAAAGTTAGTAGGTCTGGCAAACATCCTAACTTTTTGCCAAAATTGTCGTCACAACGACCGGACTATAATCAGAAGTTGGTAGGTTTAAGTTGGTCGATACTTCAGAGAGATCATAGAAACGAATTGTTATTCGAAATAGGGTTGATTCGAAACACTCACGTTGTTCTGACCGAGGAATACTTTACCGAAAGTGATTTCGGGGCTATTACGGTCAACCACCTCAAATTGTTCGTTGAAATGTTGTCCATTAGGCTCGAAAGACACTTCCGCTGATCCGAGGACTTTGTTACGAATTATTGGAAAATGGGTCATAGCAATGCCTAGTCTTGATATGAGACCAAAAGTGAGGGCATTCATCTCAGATAGCCAGCGATTCGGGCTTTAATAGCCGATGAATTAATTATTATTTCGAAATTCATATTTACGACCAAAAAATCGATATGGTGGGCTTAGTGATGTTTAGAAATTGATAACCTAAAATGTAAACAAACTTCAGTGCTAAGGTCGGTTTTTTTCAACGTTTATACCGTTTATACCACAATTTTCAACGTTGCAGCAACCACTGAACGATTATCTTATAGATGGCGCTAAATTCAGAAGCCTGGGCACTAGGTTGTAGCGGTTTTTACAAAATGTCTTAGTTCTTTTGAGGCTCAGCCGGAAATCCACTCAGCTGGTCCATCTGATCATTTTATGGAAGAAAAAAAATTTACAACTTTTAATTTTGTGCTGCCGGCGGCACATCGATTTTCGAAAATTTCGTCGTTTTCGGTCCACGTCACACATATCGATTTTTTACGGTGGGCTCAGTGTACATAAAAAGTTGAGTCAACATGGTAATCTAATCTCCAGGCTTCACAGATTATTTTATAAAAAAGATCGAGTCTAAAAAATATTTTTGAGTTCGTGACTGATTGTCAAAGTTCCCCGATGGTGATTTTGAGACTTTAATCTCGCCACAAAATTTGATGAAAATGTGCAAAAATGTAAATTAAACTTTAAATATGCTAAATGGACCGCGTTGAGTCAAATACAACATCTGATTTGATTTGGGACACCTAAATTTGATATTTATCTGACAAAAAGTTGTGTTTTTGGTACATGGAATATTGGTGGCGAAAGTCGAATTACCTCAAATCAATAATTTTTTAGCTTATAATGTATTCCCAGGTTCTGACAATGCGAAACCTTCAATTTTAAGCGTTTTCTAAGCTAATTTACAACATTAAATAGATTAAAATTTGAAAATGTAACGAGACGTAGCTACTGGCTTTAGAACTTGTCAACAGTACGTAAATTAGCTTAAATTCACTTAAAAGTGAAAAATACGGTTTTTCAGTACGAACTATCTTTCATTAAGAATTTTTTGGCTTACAATCGTTAGAAATCATCAACTCGGTGGACATACAGTCTACATTGTGTGCAAAACAGTACATAGAGACGTTTTAGACCTAACCAATGAAGGATTATAGGGTGGCCCGAAAAAATTAATTATTTTGGAGGAACACTTCGTCTGTTTTCCTAATCCCACCCAGATTAGAAACAAAATTGGTTACTTGATGAGATCAAGGGAAATTCCTCAAAGAAGTAATGGTGTAACTTGGATTCATATGATTAACATCGATGTTAATCGTATGAGCATTAGGTCCACAAAGTTAAGACAACAAACATCGAGGAATTTTTTATAAGGTTTACCAATGCATCTTTCAAATCGATCTTGTTTTTGTAAGCTTTCAGGAATTCTCCAAAGTGCGGTTTTTTCGTGACTAAAAGTTCATCTACCAACTTTTGAACATCTGCGTTTTCAAGAAGGTCGGCTTGGTATAACCATGAAATATTCCGATAAAGAAAGAGTCGTATTCCGATTCGTAAACTTGGCAAATAATTGGGCAAAATTGGCTTTGAGAGCTCCTACTTATAGGTACATTGAACATCATCGAAATTTCCTTGGGCTTATCTTTGTTGCCGGAATACATCAGGGAAAGATTTTTTGGATATTCCATTGTACCAATAGGTACCACCAGATATTTGTTCAACCACATGGGTTTTCGGAGTCTTTAACATTGTTCTTGCGTCTTTTGGAATGCCTTTAACGTTGTGGAAACGAAGAATGCCAAGTAAGAGTTTGATGATTAACTTTATTCCGAAGTGACCACTCTCTTATGTCACTGAACCAAGTTCGAACTTTTTCTTGTGCGTCCTCGGACCCATCAGAATCACTCTCAAAATCACTCCAGGGCCAGAACGAATCGTTTGAAATGTTATTCCTTTTTCGATCTTGGCTTTACATTGAGACCACTTGTGACCCGTTTTCTGGCAACGATAACATTTAAATTTTAAATTTGATTCATTTGCACTCATCGCAACTGGATTATTTGATTTACTGATTGTTTCCTTTTCGTATATTCATCCAGCAATCGATTCTTAACGAAAGTGATACTCAATTTCTCCGGGTCCCGGCCGAGCATGAGCTTTTCAGAGTGACAGAGGGACCATAGATACCTGGAAACTGAGAGTAGCAAAAGTGGATTCTTTTGTGTCGAGTTTTCCATATTGTTTAAGAGTCATATCGCCAAGACTTCAGGTGATTGGGGAACAAGCCGTCTCCGATTTTAATGAGTGATAGCTCGTTGGATTCGTCTTTCAATTCTAGGAAACACGTATCTTTCACTTTTTCTAAAAAAAATTGGTTTTCTGTGAAAAGTGTTTAAAAGTGATCACATGTCAGAGGGTACCGAAAACAGTTTTTCGACAATAACTCAAGAAAAAATTATTTTAAATTATTGTAATGTTGTACGAATGTCGGCCTTGGAAAGACCTACAGATAGAGTATACGCACTGCTTGGTGCGTGTTTATCCACGAGAGTTATGACTAAAAATATAGTGAATGTTCGGAGAGTACTCCTCTGCAACTTCGTTGTTCCGCGGAACTGAGTATGGGGTGTTGTAGTTGGCCTCACCCACTATCGTTGCACATATAAATGAACCCAGTACCTTTGGGCTGCAAGCCTACAGAAGTGTTGGAAAAAAAGTTAGTGCCAAAATGCAGATTTTTTCCTTCTTTCTGAGTGCTCTACAGCTGGAACAGCATCTGGAACGATACTACGGCAGTCATTTTTTATCGTCTACTATTCTTTTACCTTATCAATAGAAAAACGCTTCGAAATGTCACGAATATATCAAATCCACTATTAGCAATATCAAAAGAGAAATTATCAAATTTTTCTCGGAGGATTTTAGTCAAATAAAGTGTTAGCGTATAGCAAATGACCTCAGGACTCCGGAACAGTAATTAGTTTTTCAATTGGACCAATATTTGCTACGTGACAGAGTTTGGAAAAACGATATGATCAAGTGGGAGCGAACGGTTTTCCAAACTCCTATCACGTAGCAAATATTGGTCCGATTGAAAAACTGATTACTGTTCCGGAGTCCTGAGGTCATTTGCTATACGCTAACACTTTATTTGACTAAAATCCTCCGAGAAAAATTTGATAATTTTTTTCTTGATATTACTAACACGGAATCAGATATATTCGTGACATAGCGACGCGTTTTTGTATTGATAACGTAAAAGCATAGTAGACGATAAAAAATGACTGCCATAGTGCCGTTCCTGATGCTATTCCAGCTCTAGAGCCCCCGGAAAGAAGGAAAAAATCTGCATTTTGGCACCAACTTTTTTTCCAACACTTCTGTGGGCTTGCAGCACAAAAGTACTGGGTTCATTTATATGTGGAACGATAGTGGGTGACGCCAACTACAACACCCCATACTCAGTTCCGCGGAACAACGAAGTTGCAGAGAAGGAGTACTCTCCGAACATTCACTATATTTTTAGTCATAACTCTCGTGGATAAACACGCACCAAGCAGTGCGTATTCTCTATCTGTAGGTCTTTCCAAGGCCGACATTCGTACAACATTACAATAATTTAAAATAATTTTTTCTTGAGTTATTGTCGAAAAACTGTTTTCGGTACCCTCTGACATGTGATCACTTTTAAACACTTTTCACAGAAAACAAATTTTTTTTTAGAAAAAGTGGAAGATACGTGTTTCCTAGAATTGAAAGACGAATCCAACGAGCTATCACTCATTAAAATCGGAGACGGCTTGTTCCCAAAGTTAAAAAAATCACCTGAAGTTTTGGCGATATGACTCTTAATGTTTAATCCTAGAACTCACGCATTACGTTTGTACGAAAAAAAAACTTGGTGGAAGCGAACGTAATTCTTTAGTTCTAGAATTGAGTGCTCCAAGACTCAGGAACAGTGATAACATAGTAAGTAACCTCTGTTTACCTCAAAGATGCTACAAATTTAGTAGAGATCGAGAAAAAGTTTTTTTTTCTAACACTCAACCTTAGGCCAAAAACACACGAGCGATTTTGCATTGATGGGATCGACAGTTTTGCTGAGTTTTCCATTGTAATACATTATTCACCAGTACAACTGATGCTACTTTTGAATAAATTGGGCGACACTTTTCAAAGCGATTTGTCACGTATTGAAAGTTCGACCCCTGCGAGTGTGATCAGACAGGACCAGACTCACCTAACATGCATTCTAATGGTGAAAGAAGCGGTGCTCTTTTGGTGTGCTTGGTATAAATAGTCCGAAAATGCTTGGTTTGTCTCAAGATATATTTTCCGTACGTTTCATGTTTCAAGAACTACTTTCGACGCCCTCAGCATCTATTGCATAACTTATGATTAAAAACAAGTGAAAAGTCTCGATTTCGTGGGTGTATTGACCTCGGCTACGCCTCGAATCAATAAAATTCACACGAAAACGCGAATTTTCATCACTAGTTACGTAGATGACTATTCATTCTCTCATACAGGCTCTCATACATAAGAAACATAAAATTAAAAAATAATTTCCAGTTTTGATCGGCAAACGTCTCTCTCTCTCTCTTTCTCTGCCATATCCTCTGAAACATAAATAGCATCTTCAAACTGAAACACCTTTTCACACATATTATCACTAACGAAACATTCACCACCGATAATGGGTATAATCAAACATTGAGAACCGTTGAACAATTGCCAGAGACGGTGTGCAATAAACTTTTATTGAACCAATATACCAAGGTAAGGCACTGCGAAAGAAATCCATGATAATAGCGACCCTGCTTTCGGGTAAATGTGCCATGCGATCATTTTCGATTTAATTGTAATTGTAAGCGCTACGTTTGACAAAGTATCACGCTGCACTCGAATTACCTTAAGTGGTTGATGTACATACTTCGGCACCGAGTACCGACCCACTCATTGCAAAAATAACAAAAATTTAGAAAATCAGTGGTCTTTTGGTCTCTTTGACATCGATCAAATCCATTTCATGTATTAAGTAGCAGTAGCTACTTTAGCAAAACGGTAAAGATGTCACAGGTGAATCGTCGATGAATCTCCGATGAATCGTCGATGAATCTCCGATGAATCGTCGATGAATCTCCGATGAATCGTCGATGAATCTCCGATGAATCGTCGATGAATCTCCGATGAATTGTCAATGAATCATCGATGAATCTCCAATGAATCGTCGATGAATCTCCGATGAATCGTCGATGAATCTCCGATGAATCGTCGATGAATCACCGATGAATCGTCGATGAATCACCGATGAATCGTCGATGAATCTCCGACGAATCGTCGATGAATCTCCGATGAATCGTCGATGAATCTCCGATGAATCGTCAATGAATCTCCGATGAATCGTCGATGAATCTCCGATGAATCGTCGATGAATCTCCGATGAATCGTCGATGAATCACCGATGAATCGTCGATGAATCTCCGATGAATCGTCGATGAATCTTCGATGAATCGTCGATGAATCTCCGATGAATCGTCGATGAATCTCCGATGAATCGTCGATGAATCTCCGATGAATCGTCGATGAATCTCCGATGAATCGTCAATGAATCATCGATGAATCGTCAATGAATCATCGATTAATCTCCGATGAATCTCCCATGAATCGTCGATGAATCTCCTATGAATTGTCGATGAATCATCGATGAATCGTCGATGAATCTCCGATGAATCTCCAATGAATCGTTGATAAGTTGTCGATGAATCTCTCGTAAATACCTACGCCTGCCTGTTTTGCAGTTTTCCACGTAACTTGTAAGTCTGTTCCAAAATTTGGTTTCTTTATCGCTTTGGTTTGTTGCGCTACCGTTGCCGCAGTGGAATTAACAGCCTTCAGTGAAAAAATCCATGGAACACCTCTACCGTATACATCCGTTGAATGGTTAGTCATATTGTTGGTTCACCGCGATAAACTCGTGTAAATGACAAAATTATCGCACCGCAATCATTGATAACGGTATCAGTCGTATATATGAAAATTTGTATTCCAAAATGAAACACCATTCAACAAATAATAATTGGTTCATTGTCTGGTGATAAGACCTTATCTCTACAGAAATTTATTTTCGGAAAATACAGCGGGCCCGAAAACCGCTATTGGAGTTTTTGTGATGTAACCGCGAAGTGTACACGCCATTTCAATAGAGAGCAAAAAAAAAAATAGAAAGAAAATGGTTTGCACGAAAAAGATCGTTGTGATTGCAAGTTTTGTGATTCTGGCACTCATTTTCATTGTGTACAACAGTTCCAGTAATTCACCGGAAGCTAGGCGGTCGGATGAAGCTCCTTGCATAATTTATACGTCACCCGAAATCGAAAGTCGTCACGACACTCTAGGTCCGCACGACGTTCAAGGTTCTTACGAAAGTGCAGATGTAGTTCCAAATCAAATATTAATTTACACGAAGTACTACGGCGCCGAATGGAACGACATCTTTACCGGCGAGCCCCTTTTCAAAAATAATCGTTGCACTTACACCACCAATCCCAGTGACCTGAAGACATCGCCGCTAGTTCTGTTCCATTTACGCGACGTCACAAAAGACGCCCATCTGCCGACGGTAAAAGTGCCGAACCAGAAATGGGTCGTCTACAACATCGAATCACCGATAGTGAACCGAAAGTACGATGCCTACACTTTCTATAAGAAAATATCTCCCCAATTCGACATTGCCATGACCTATCGCCTGGATGCAGACATACCGATACCGTACGGCAGTGTTGAACGTCGTGTGAATTCAACGGAAGTGACCGGTGAGATAAATTTCAAAGAAAAATCGAAAATGATCGCATGGTTCGTGTCCAACTGCAATTCATTGTCGAAGCGAGAGATTGTGGTAAAGAAGATGCGAAGACTGATCCCTGTCGACGTGTATGGTCACTGTGGCAGTCTCAAATGTCCGATAGTGGACGAGAGGGCTTACAAGAACGAAATGTGCTACGAAATGCTGTCGAAAAGCTACAAATTCTACTTGGCCTTCGAAAATTCCATTTGCGTCGACTATGTAACCGAAAAGTTGTACAACATTTTGAATTACGACGTCATACCCATCGTCTATGGAGGGGCCAACTACTCGAATTTATTGCCGTACAATTCGTACATCGACGTGATGAATTTCACATCGCCCGAGAAATTGGTCAATTATTTGCAGTACGTTGGCAGCAACGAATCGGTTTACAAATCATATTTCGAGTGGCGTAAGGACTTTCAAGTCGTGTCCAGGTTTCCAGACAAGCTTTGCGATTTTCTGTTAAATAACGAATCGATGGCCGCAGTCACGAAAAGGAATTTCTTCGATTGGTGGTTCCAGGACACGTGCAGAGAAACAACCATTTGGTAGAACAATACAAATGGAATCGAGATGTGGGTGAGTTAAGTTTTGGGCAAAAGTGCACCGCAGATTTTTTAAATGATCGATCCATATCGATCGATAGGCGACGTTTCGTCGATGTTTGCCTCTGAAATCAATTCTCAAGACCATAATGGCCATGGCCATCAGAGTTGACTAAAATTTTCTTTTAAAAATTTGTATATTGCATCTGAAAGGAAATGAAGGTTTGCCTAGCCTACCACCTGAGGTAACCAAATCAATCTGTTTTTTCAGAGCCTTTATAGTTCCGTAAAATGAAACTTTGAAACTCACTGGCGCGGCGTTCTCTTTAAAAATAATTTTATTTTGTCATTGCAGCCAATTGAATCGCCGAGCATCGACGGACGGTCTTCGACTACAGCCATAAACTAACTGCATAATATTAGTCGAAGGTTCTCATCATTTGCACGGCGGAACTACTTCCCGCCAAATCATTGGGAGATGCGGTTCCGAAGAAAGAATTATCGAACGCACTCAAATCACGTTCCTTCCTAACGTTCGTATTACCAGCGCAACGTGCAAAGTCAGATCGGATTTCTACAATTTATTTGCGAAAATGCAACAGCACGGATCAGATGAATCTCAGCTCGCATCGAGTTCAGTATCAATAAATATTATTATTGTTGGTGGAAATATTTCGTCTTTCATATATCTCCTCCACAAATTTTATTAAAATAAATAAATAAATAAATTAATTAATTAATTAATTAATAGATCATTTTCATGACCTTGTAAACGTCAGACACGATACCAATATTACCAGTAAAAACAAAGGAGCTGTCAGACACGTTACCAAAATCTAACCTCAATTTATTTGTTTTAATTCTTGGTTATGTGTGTGTTCTATGACATGTCATGACACCACGATTTCCTCTGATTTTTCACGTTAGATTACAAATTATCAGTTGTGAAGAAGGGGCCGTTAGGCCATAATCGTTCTCCGAAACAGATATCTCCTTCTCGTAACGTGAAATTAGTTTGGGTAAGAGAAGGGCATCCCAGCTCTGGTAAATAGTTTTTCGTTGTTATCCGCTCAAATAATTCAAATACTGAGTGGTTGAAGACCCCGATTGTTGTCAATTTTTATGGCCTTGTCACCACGGGTTCTACTAGTCATTTATTTAGACCAATAGGTTTTATTTATTCAACCAAACAATTTGTATAATCAGTCAGACGTCATTCATTTGATAGTCATGAGTACTGTGGCAACATTCACGTTTATCAAACAATCATTATTCGATATGCTGTTCAACAGCATGAATTCAGTGATGCTACCACCAATTGTAATTGTTACCCTTCTATCGACGTATGCTTGTTGCCATGACGGTGTACATCTAATCAATCGATTAAACAATTTTTACGGTTTCGATCACAACATGTTTTTCATGGGATCGTCAACTGAGCTCGACGATTGGTTTCCTGTTCCCTCGTCGTCATCGAGATCCGACACCAGAGTGGACACTGTTACACCTCAGACAGTGTACGTTTTTAACGACGACTTTGCAGAAAGCAATTTTGACGACACAGAACAGGAAGCATCAAAGTTCAGTAAAAATACATTTCTAATTGTGGTCGCAGAGCGTTCAGAAATTGGAAATGACTCGGAAGTTATCCGAGCTCAAGTGATGGCCATTCGAGATATTGGTACCAGGGTAAGAATAGGCATATTTCTCACTGACCACATCGATTCGTTGGATGTCGTAGACGAACTATTCCGTTGGAGCTGGCGTATTGGAGTTGTGAACATTTTCAGCGCTTTTTACTTCAGCGTTGAGGATGAGGAACCTGTCTTCAACGTGTTCAAATACAATCCGTTCACGGCATTCGAGTTGATAAATGTGACAAGAAGCCAACATCTCCAAATCTATTTCACCGACAAAGCACCGAATTACCACCGAAATTCACTTCGGCTTATTTGGCTTCGCGACTTGACTCTCACTATTTATGAAAATATGTTTTGGGGTATTGTTTGTCGTTTCTTTAATGCATCGGTTGGAATGGTACGAATGACACACGCAGAATTTCTGAAATCCGGAACTTCACACGCAGACATATTTTTACATAGTGCAATTATGGCACAATTTTGGCCAAAACGATTGTATCCGTATCGACAACAAATGTTGGTAGCGTTGGTTCCTCATTCCCAGCCCTACTCTGATTTCGTGACGTATTTGAAAAATGACACGTGGACGCAACTCCTCGTGTACACTTCCATTTTGATTTTGGTCTCGTCAGTGCTGTTAATCCTTTCTGGCTATTTGAACGAAAAGAAAATTTTATTTTTTCAATGCATCGTCGACGTCATCAATCTTTTGATCAACGACAATTCTGCAATCAGATATCGAAATCTTAGCCGTGCCGACGTTTGCGTCGTTTTACCTTTGACTTTCACGGGTCTGATTGTGGTGAACGGTATTTTATCGGTGTTTCAAAGCTACATGACGTGGCCAATTTACCAACCTCAAATTAATTCGCTGAAAGATTTGTACACGTCCACAGTTCCAATTTTAGCAAATGAAAACGGATGGAAAGATTGGTTAGTGACGGAATTGGAAAACTCGACGAATTTTGGTGGCTGGAGTGATAAAATTCATGGGGTGACATTTGATCAGCTGGTACTGGAAGAAAGAAAATTTAACAATTCTGTAGCAATTTTCATACCCAATTCGTATGCCCAACCAATCTTTGAAGCACAGAAACGATTGGGCTTAAAAGCTTATCACTTGTTAAGCGATGTTCCTTTCGGTAAATATCCGTTGTATTTTGTATTGAAATCGAATTTTCCTTTCGCTGAACCCATTGAGGACATAATTCATCGATTGAATGGTGCAGGACTAATCGATAAATGGTTCCAAGAACACAGTGATGTGTCGGTGGAATATGCAGTGAAAATAAATATCCAAAGAAGAAACCATAACAACTTGAATGTGAATGATGAATTTGCTGTGCCGACAGTGGTGTGGTGCGGTTGGATTATGAGTGCAGTTGCTTTTGTTTGCGAAGTAATTTGGAATAAAATCAAATTGCGTGTACGAAGTAGAAATGAGAGCATTATCCGACGTTTTCGTTTTAATGTTTGGCGATCGAATTTTTTAGATTTTGTAAAGCGCGACGCTATTGGATGTTAATTTGGGAAAGTATTTTCTTCATGTTGATAAATGAGTTGTTTTTTTTTTCGGGGTGACTATTCTACCGCGCGAGGACTATAACCGTACCACTGCTAGTAATTGAACAATTTTGGAGTTAAATTGCGTTGAACGTATTTATTTTACAACAAACATTCACCATTTCGATTTCTTGCTGATTTGACACTAAATTTTACCTGCCTGACTTTGGAGACATTCAATTGTTGATTGTTTACTGTTTGAGACACCATTTTGAGTAAATTATCATAAAACCGTACCAAGCGTTTGTTTCACTCTTCAATTCCGACCACAAATTATCTACATTGCATGTCGCTTGTACGCTTGGATGGCGCTGTTCAACGTCAGTCATGGACAGAGATGAAAAATTACCGGTAATTTATTTCTTGTCGGTAATAAATATTACGGTAATATTATGTAACATTGGGTAATATTACCCAAATCTTAAATTATCAATATTACCGATGTTTTGGTAATATTACGTAATTTACCAATAAAAAATTGTAAGAATTAGACATTTTACTACCAGACTCATGCGAAAGTTGAATCTTACAAAGCAGTATGCCCTTTGCGAAAATGATCCTTTAAACTGTGGACTATTTTTTGTTCATTTTTCGTGAATTTTATGTGAAACTCAACTTTCGCATGTGTCAGACCTTTATCACATAAATGAATTACTTTCGCTGCATGGAATGTAAACTACTATTACATGCTTCACTTTGAGCTTTGCTCAGCAAAGTATAGTTTTACTGAACAAGACAATATATTATGTGAAATCTTACTTCTTGCGTAGCAGTTTCCAAATGTTTGTTTCGACTATTCGGATTATTATTCGGTACACGAGTCGAAACGAAGATTTGAAAGCACTTATGTTACATTATGACGCTAGATATTTGCGCATAGATTGTGACAATTGTTTATGTCGCTACCACAATATTCAACGATGGCAGAGCCGGCAACTCGGTCTTTTAAAATACGAAATTTGAAATGAAATTTCATTTGCTAACAAATTTAAATTTTCGATCTAGAGCGTGGAAAAATTGTTCTTATGAAGTGACAGAAGACCGAGTTGCCGACAGCGTCAATCAGTGACTCCGAGAGAAATCGTAAAAATCCACGCTCTATTAATTATCAATTTCGGTTGAAGCACATTCAAATGTGTATACTATACTCGACTGTTTTTGAACAAGTTGTTTAACTAGGCTGACAGTTAAGCAGTTCACAATTAAATAGAAGGGCTATAGGCCAATTCACCGTTTCAATAGAACAAAATTATCGAATAAAATACACTTGAATTTGTTAAAAACGAGTAATTTCTGTTGAAAATGATTAAAATTTACAAGATGTTGACTGATTTTGGGTAATATTACTTAACTTACGTAATATTACCGAGGCTTTAAATTACCAATGTTACCGAGCTTCGAGTAATATTACGTAATTTTACGTAATATTATTACACGGTAATATTACGGGCCCATCTTTGGCATGGAGACCCCAGCAACACCACAACTAGCCTGAGCAACACTGCAAAGAAAAAACGCAAAATGTACATCTAGGACGATCATAATTTATGTGTGAGACTCCCATCCTACAGTCCTGGAATTATAAGAAGTAACAATTACAATCCAATCGACGCTATTCATTCCACATGCATTACCAACGTTACGACATTGACGCATGTATTATAAAGTGTAGATCGCATGTGGAATGAATAACGTCGATTGGATTGTAATTGTTGAACATGTAACTTCTTATAATTCTCCCATCGTACATCTATCACGTAGAAAGAAAGCTTTCTCAAAATTTGGGATGAAGCGCTAGCTTTAATTCTTATTTTTTTTTATTTTTTATTTTTTATCGTTTACCGACCAACTAACAGGCCCAATGACAAGTCAGTCCATTGTAGTAACTTGTAAGGCGTCGGCAACATGACTATGACTAAAAGGCGTCCTACTGTTTTTTAAACGACTTTTTCTTTCAAAGATATGGTCGTTAAAAAATGGTAGGACGCCATCTAGCCATCTTGCCGACGAAGTGTCTTGCTAATTCCTATCGCTCAGTACTACGGAATCTTGGAAAGGCCTATGTCTTGGGGTTTGTAATAGCTGAATATTTTCTCTTTTCTTTTGGAGTATCTGTAATTTCACTAACTTCGTTCCAGGGAAGTTTTGCAGAAGCTTGCTATTTAGTAAAAAAAGACATTTACATTTGCACATTTCGAAAGTTGGAAGGTTTCTTCAGAAGTCACTTAGATGAAACCAAAACAGTAAATGTCACAAATTTCGAGAACTTTCCGGCAGTAAGTACGCAGGTGACTTTACACACTTACACTCGTGTGCAATTTTTAGCCCCGTACGAAGTACAAAGGGGCTTATAGGATTACGATGCCGTGTGTAATTGATGGAATTCGAAGCAGACGGTAAGGGCAAAGTGTTTGCCTATGTTCATAGATGACGAATCCGCAATAAAAATTTTGTCTGTCCGTCTGTCCGTCACGTCGATATCTTGAGTAAATCAAATCCGAATTCAAAAAATGTTTTTTTCCCTGAAAGATAGTCAAAATAGTGAGGCTAATTTCGAAGATGGGCATATTTAGGTCGGCCCTTTGTGAGTTAGGGCCGCCTAAGTGCTTTAAGGTCTTTTGGGGATATTTACGGCAAAAAAAAACGTTGGAAATGAAAATGAAACGGCAAAAGATAGGTAATGTTGATACCGATCCAGGAAAAAAAAGTTTAATAAAATCGGGTGAATGGCCCGTGAGTTAAGGCCCTAGAAGTGAAAGGCTACTCGGCCCTAAGAGTATTTTGCATATAACTCGAGTAAATTTCATCCTTTTTTCGTGATTTTTATTTCATTTGAAAGGTAATCGAAGCCCGAATATAATGTGGCGAAGAACGTTTTAAATTTGGGTCCTTGGACTGAGGCCGCTCCTCGGCCCTCAGTGTATTTTGCATATAAATCGAGTGAATCTCATCCAATTTTGCTAATTTTTGTCTTATATGAAAGGTAATTGAATACCGAATAGAATGTTTGAAAATTAGGTCCTTGGACTGAGGCCGCTCCTCGGCCCTAAGTGTATTTTGCATATAACTCGAGTAAATTTGATCCGATTTTCCTAATTTTTGTTTCATTTGAAAAGTAATCGAACGAGGAATAGAATGTTGTTGAAAAAAAATTAAATTTGGGTCCTTGGACTAAGGCCGCTACTCGGCCCTAAGTGTATTTTGCTTATAACTCGAGTAAATTTGATCCGATTTTCCTAAATTTTGTTTCATTTGACAGGTAATCGAACACCAAATAGAATGTTGTTGGGAAAAAAAAAAAAAATTGGGTCCTTGGACTAAGCCCGCTACACGGTCCTAAGTGTATTTTGCATATATCTCGAGTAAATTTCATCCGATTTTCCTAATTTTTGTTTCATTTGGAAGGTAATCGAAGGCCGAATATAATGATGTTGAAAAAAAATTAAATTTGGGTCGTTGGACTTAGGCCGTAACTAGGCCTTAGGCCTCTCAATAAATTAAAATTTTAGGTCAACTTGAAATTTGTGTTACATTTGAAAGGAACGTCGTACGGGGCTTCGTAATTGCGCTATGCGCAATTTGTAAGATGTACACATTTCATAATAATTTGACTTCAACTAGGGTGACTGACGCACAAGGGTCACGTGCGCAATAGATGTACGGGTTCGTACGGGGCTCAGTCGCTGCAAACGCTCCGACTGTTCTGACGGCTCGTTTTTTTGAGAACTCTATAGAGCCTTTAATGTAAACCATTCAAATGTTTGCCATGAAGACTCTCAATTCACTCGATACGCAGGTTCGATCAGAATCGATCGTTTTTTAATTGAACTTGACGTGAGATTTTTTGGCACCCTAATGTGCACAAAATTTATTTTCAGACATACAATGGGGCCAGCTGAAAATACATTTTCATTCTTAAACGCAAATGGAAATTAGAATTTATTAATTCAGCAGTCGACTTCAAAAATATAAAAATGGAAAGGTACCTACACCTTCGAGATAAAAAAGCGTTACTGAACGTTGATGTTTTAACGATAATTTGATAACATCAGCCACCTAAGCAACAGATATAATTTTACAGAATGAAATTCCTTCCAATTGTTGTTCTCGTTTTCACACTGTTGCTGATCCAGGTTTTCTTTTCAAATTTTTAAATATTAAAAACAATTTCATTTTGCGAGTTATTCATTTTTGCTTTATATTTACAGATTAGTGAAGCAAATCCTGTTCCACAAGTTCGAGCACAATTCCTTGGGCTCTGGTATGAACCCCCAGATTATGGATACAAAATTCAATATGCTTAGCAAAGTTATCGCTGGTGTGCAAGTTTTGACAGAGAAGTCGTGTGAAAATTTTCGTCTTATATTTTCAAAATAAAAATTAAAGAGAAATTTTCAAGCTTGGCGACCGTTTGATTCACTTAATAACCAAACCATTTGATGAAATTGACACTAAACGATAAACGCTGGTCTGGTCAGGAAACCAATTTGTTAAGACTATTGAAGTAAAAGATTGTGTTTAAAATCTTTACGACACATTGAACAATGGAAGTAGCAGATTTAGTGATATGAGAATTACTCCAGCTAAACACAGCGACGCGAAGACCTAACTCACATTTTTGTTTTGTTATACTGTCAAACTTGACAGGAGAAGAAACGAAAAATTTAAATTAGGTATCTTTCGCGTCGATTTCTGTGTCCACAGTTACACTTCATTGAATCCCAAAATTACTCAAGGGCCGTCTCAATAGAACAAACCTACAAATTAGAATGAAAAATCATATATTTGAATGTGTGTGTGACAGCTCCGTGTACAGACAGTAAAAAAGGACTCTTAATGTCAAAAGTCATAATTCCTCTAGGTAGTCTACCTCTATGAAATTACTTGACCCGGAACCTTAAAATGGAAAGTAAGCAAGACTCGATCAACGGACTGTACATTAAATTATTATTGAAAAATGCGAATGTTGGAAAGGTGTAATTCGTATCAACACATCACATAGAGTCAGACTATCATTGCTAGGCTGTAAACTTTGGGGAGGTCACGCAGTTACAGATACGCGGGTTACACACCATAGTTGATGATAAAATGGCCTACTGTGATGATTGTCATCCCCGTGATGCTGTGGTGAATTTTCTTTGTCTGTAAAATCATCAGACGTGGTGTGTTCCCGCGTATCTAATAAAATGGCGGTCTGCTTGACCTCCACAAAGTTTACAGCCTTGTATCATTGTACCTTAGTGTTAAGAACGTTGAAAGAATAAATTTCCAAGGTACATCTACATACTGAAGGTAACGCAGACCCTCAGGGAATAGCAAGAAATACGGATCCGTTAATATTCGTTATGTTGCATCCGTGACGTTTGGCGTGATAATGTTGTTGGATCTTCGTTGTTTAGTATTGAGTTTTGGCATGTGTTGCAACCTAACAAAGTGAATTTGACTTGTGTCCAACATTATAAAAACTATATTCACCCGAAACTTTGGATCCGGGTGGACTGCAAGGAATTTCGCACCGCGTCATTCACAATAATTGTCAAAATGACACATTTTGGATAAGGAAAATGTCACTTTGTAGGTTATTGTGAATGACACGGCGGGAAATTCCTCAACACCTCCAAGTGTTCTTACCTTCAGTGTTTATATACTTTGTAAATTTCTTCATGTCACAGCATTTAAACTGTACGGTCGTGTTTTATATTTATTCCGTTGCAATGTCGAACAACAGCGAAATTATCTGAAGGTCGTTTTCTTTTGAAGATTGTAATTAAATAAATTCAATTCAATTCAAAATGAATTCCCCAATAAGCATGTGTCTGAAGTAACCATACATGTGTCGCCTACAGTAGAGCCATCTCTTATCAATTCTCTCCAATTTCAAAACGCAGTAAACCGTTACTGCTATATCTATACGGAGGCCGAAGTCTCACCACGATTTGGAAATGCGTGAAGGTTGACACGTGTTCCACATCGTCTGACCAACGGTGAGCAGAACCGGAATGCTGTAGGGAAACATTGGCCCCGAGGAATTGTCCCATAAAACTTTCATCCGGCAGTATGTCTGTGACTTGACCTATGTAAATCCTAACGAAGCTTTCCGATGTACCTGAATCCAAAATTCGATTATTTTACGAAAAACTTGTGAAATGGCGTCTTGGAAGGTTATTGGTTAATTACCTGGTTCGTTAGACGGGCGAAAGAATTTCACCAACAACCAATCGTCGATTTGTATGCTTTCCGATTTTATTGGTGATGTGCAGATCGTTTGTCTGTCTGTTGTTTCATCAACGTATATCGCACCAATTTTGCTGCGAAAAATGTCTGCCTTATGCGATGAAGGTACTTTAGAAACTGTCCGAGAGTTTTGCTGTCCCCTTTTCATCTGACAAGAATTTGTTTCCTCGAAGCAGTCTTGGACCTGTACACTTCTTAGCCTTTGAACAGATATGATGCTTCTACGTGAAGGTAGGCAATTTTCCATATCCATCAACCCATCATCATCGCTCAAGTCAGAATTTAGTCCAGATAATGGCCGCATTCTGTAGAAATTGACGCCTGTTACAAACGGAATACCTAAGGCTGTATATGAGGAAGTTAAGTATGGTTTCCACTAAACAAAAAGTACTCCGTGAGAGAGCCGTGAGATAGCGAGCTGCCAAGTAAACAATGCAAAAATTTCATTTTGTCTATCACACGGAGTACTTTTTTGGTAGTGGAAATCAAGCATTACGTCCAAACTAAAAGTAATGCAAATGCGCAGTTACGCACGGACCCCTACTTTCAAGTGAATTTAGTTTCGTTATGTTGCACACATGTTGAATTCGTTTGCATCAAGTAGCAGCCAATGGTGAGGTGAATTCGATTCCATACAAACTTTGCAGGTGCAGCAACTTGAGCCACAAGAAAATGTGATGATGGCAACATCATAAAAATGAGTTCATCTGAAAGTCGGAATCAGAGAAATGTTAAGTTGGTACACATGCGGCGAGATAGAAGGAACACAGACAGCTGGCACCTATGGGAAGCTAATTCATATGAAATTCTATCGCATTCTCTCCCATATATGCCAGCTGTCATTCACATGTTCCTTCTATCTCGCCGCAAGTGTACCAACTTAACATTTCTCTGGTCGGAGTCCGTATAAAATTTACTGTGTTGAGTATTGAGCTGCGTGAGATGCAACCTAACAAAGTGAATTTTTCTCGATTTTACTTGTGTCCAACGTTATGAAAATTATATTCACCCGAAAGTAGGGATCCGCGTGTTTTTGCGGATCTGCGGTACCTTGAGTGCTTACATATTTTGGTAATTTCTCTGATCCGCTCAGGGTTTGCATTAACTTCAGTGTTTATATATTTTGATCGGACGAGTTATTTGGAAAAGAAGTGGATTAAGAAGTGTCAGACGCGCTTAGGTCGCAGGGTTTCTGTGGTGAAATTCACTCACTTTTGCTTTTATATGGCTTGTCCTTCATTCGTATATTTCACGTACAAGTCTTAAATTTGACCACAGAAACTTTGCGTCAACGTGCATCTAAAAAATGTCGATCCGCGCTACTTACATAACTAGGGATGTAATATAAAGTTGAAAGTAGAAGTTTGATCACGTGATTATGTTCGGTGTAGCACAGTTGTTACATCTATTGGACTTTTCAATTTACATTTCAGACTTTACACAAAGTCAACTTGGAGTGTCTCGTCTCGTAATATAAATTTTGTTCTTCACAACACACCCAACACACCAACCGTTTCCCACTGATACAAACTCTGTATCTCCAATTGGGCTTCTACTCGACGGAGTGAAAAGCGGCGTACTGATTTCGTCTGAAATCAGAGATGTACGAGAGTAATTGTCGACCGTTGTTCAAGGAAAGTCCAAAATTTTGAATTGCACAATTTGTATTTCCAATAACGATGAGATGATACACTCTAAGACGCTCAGTTTTTCCTTTCATTTGCGTTTATCGCATTGTTGTTGTATTGTAACGTTTTTGCGAACGAAACAATAAATGTTTCGGGAGATAATTTTTTGCGCTACAAGTGACACGGTATTCCCTATTCCATTGCTTATCACATGAATGTTTTATAATTTGCTCAACGACACGAGTTACAGTTTCATTCACATCGGAGAAATTGAATGAGCAGTACCACTCCGCTATCAAACATAAAATCGGAGTTACCAACTCAGTGCCGTGGAATGATTGTCCTAAATTTTTTCCCACACCCTGTACCAACTAGCTAGACGAAGGTAGCCACTGAAATATTTCCAGCAGCCTAACGGGGTACAAGTGTTCGATTTAGGAACTACAAACCGAAAATAACGGAACCTGAGAAAGCTAAAATTGGTTAGGTTCACAGTTCTGCTTCTAGCATGAACGTAAGATATATTTGGAGGCTACTGCAATCAGAATAGGTCTTGCATTTTCTCGTAAAGGACTCATGATTTCTTGGTGTGAATAAATGCATATTTGAAAATTTGGAGGCTTTTTGACGTTGGAAAAATGAGTGTTAGTGCTAGAAGCAGTGCTATGTTAGGTTCCAAGATAGATAATGTTGGTCAAACGATCTAGATACTGTTGATAAACGAACCTTTGTATCTATTTGTTTGAAGTTAGAAGTTAGATTGAAGTTTGCGACCAGAGCGAAGCGAGGGCCGTAGCTCACACGAGTTGACTTTTATCGAAGACATGTTTCATTTCTTAACCGGAGCATTTTATAGACAATGACACTCTACTGTGAGCATAGACCAGACGTGTATGTAGCAGAAAATTATGTTATGGAGATAAGTGTGTCGATTTATAACGTTACAGAACGTCTCAAATATTTTCAGTGAAACTAGACAGGATTAAATTATCAATGAGATAATGAGACCGTTCGAATTCGAGTAGTTCTTCTTCTAATTATGTTTTTGTGGCAATGGGACAAGTGGGTTTGCCTGTAGAGGCGCCACATTTTCTTTCATAGTACTTCATTCTCTGCGGCTTATTTTCATGTGAACCAACTTCACAATTGTCATTACAGAACAAATGTCACCATATGAAGTTGGTTCACATGAAAATAAGCGCAGTGACAGCAGTAATTTTATGACAGAATGTACACCATGTACACATCATTTCTTCTTAGTTTTTAAACTATCAAAATTACATTCAATCTAAATAAATAATTACCAAAACTATTGAGAAGTAAATGGATTTGACCCACCCCAGTTATTTTATGCACTTGTACACAACGCCCGACTACTTGATTCTTAGTGGGACGACAACTGAGTCTCCATTGTCCTTAATAATCAAAAATGAAAAGACAACATCCGCATGTTGAGTTTTTTTTATTGAACATCTTATGATAGAAATGAATCCCGCGAAGAGTGCTTTTTTATATCAAAACCTCCAAGAAGTTCAGCTCTATTTTCGTTCGATTTGATTCTTGGTAAAATTACAATTTCCAGAAAATTTCCGACCTCAATTTCGCGGAAAAAGATTATAAAAAGCGATGACATTTGCTCCTATTTTTTGTGTGCAAATAAAGTAAAGTTAAATTAAAAGTAGGTATACAAAGAGAGACCCGCACGAAGTGTGTGTAACTTGAAAAAGTCTATATGAAAAGTTAAATGCAGAAACGCAACCTGTTAGCGATTGAAAAATGATTTTTTTTTCGTTCTGTTTTGATGTTTTTTTGGTTAAAAAAAAAAATTCTGTTGACAACCAGTTTGATACGAAGCCAAATGAATGACGTTTCATTTATCTTATAAGTCGCTAATGTGACATGTCTCTATCTTGCATTAAACTATTCCTATGCACACATGCAAGTGATGTATACTCTTCGTCTTTAGGAGAATGATGTTTAGAAACTAAGAAGAAATGTAATAGAGTTTTCCCATATTTTAGTACAATCTATCATAAAATTACTGCTGTCACTGCGCTTATTTTCAAGTGAACCAACTTCACTGCTGTGACATTTCATAGGAATGAATCAATGTGAAGTTGTTTCACAAAAAAATTGTCCAGTAAGAATGAAGTACTATAAAAAAATGTGGCGCCTCTACAGGCCAACCGACTAGGCGAGTACAACCACTCGATTTATTTACAAGAAAAAAAAAGCTTTGAGCAATACCCTCTCTAGCAACCAAACTATAAAAAAATAAGGTGGTAAACATTGACAGTGTGCGCTGTCAGAGAAAATTTTACACTTTTAAAAATAAATTAAATGAAGTATTAGCAGCGATGACCTTTTTTGTGTTGAAAATATTACATCTACTGTCACCGTTTTAGTGTTCGAAAGTCAATAATTTGTGATTGTGATGTCTTTTTTTGTGTGTTGCTCCGTCAGTTTGGTGTGCAAAAATGAAAGAAAGTTTAAAATTTGTCTTTTTCGTGTAACGTCGATATTGCTTTAAAAAAAAGCGCGGCACGACAACTCCATTACAAAAAAAGTCAGTGTCAAATTTGTCAAAATAAGGTGGTATTTTGACTGCGTCAAAACGAAGTTTGGTTGCTAGAGAGGGTATTGCTTTGAGATTTGTAGCTTTCTACGACGAGGGGAATCACCTACTGCTATGATTTTCATACAGCGCTAATATCAATGCCTTTCATTTCATGTATCATTTGTAGTAAACGGGGCAGTAATTCAGTAGATGTAATCAAACAAAACAAAAAAAAAGAACGAACACCAATCCTCAATCTTGGCATTTCTTCGGGAATTCGATGTCACATACGTCATGGTAACGTAAAAGACGGTCTCAAGTCTATGGTCTTTTTCGAACGTTTGAGACTTACATCTTCACCCTGATTGTACAGGCTTTAAAATGAACCAGAAAGAACTTTATCTCAGTCCCAAAAGTACTAATCTAAAACAGTTTTTTCTACGTTTAAATGTGCACGAAAAGTCTTCAAAGCATCATTAAGTCGTTGAAGTGCGTTGAAGAGAGTATTAATCAAAAATTATGAAATTGTTTATTTTTGTGTTGTTCGCCCTGTTTGCTACGGCATTCGCAAGGCCAGGTTCTATTTTGAAAGCAGTTGCTGAAATTGGTACGGGCATTATAACAGTCCCTGGAGGATCAATAATGGGTTAGTGAACAATTAAATGTGCGAACGAAAAGGGATTTTAAAATATTTTGTAAAATTAGGTGGTGTTGGATCATTCGTCGGTAGTGGTGGCGATCCCGACCGGACTGTTCAGGGATTTCGACACGGTATAGCAATTTCATTTTGTAAAAAAAAAACTTTTTGACAAAATCAATTAATTTAGGTGCCCAACAAGGAGTTAACGTTGCCAGGAATGCCGGACGTTACTGATGATAAGTTTTGTATTTGTCTGAAAAATGAAAAAAAATTTGAAAATTTTTCTAAACTTCAACATCGCAGTGTTTAGTGTTACAAGTTCCAAGCATTATCACTGTTCCTACGGTTAAGTGATAAGAATTACAGTACAGTGACGTACCACTCAACATTGTTTGTGTGTTCCAACTCGTACTAACACAACGAAAACAAGTTATTTATCTGTCGCAAAAGATTAGCAGAGTTCTATGCTATGATGACACGGCCTCCAAATATTTGTTGTGTTAATGCTTGGAGGACGTGACATCGTGTCAACTAGATCTTGGTATGAGTTAAAGATTGCAGTGAGTGATTTCCTTGTGATTATTATTTCGTGGACCAGATCGGAGAACCAGATCCAATGTCTTTAGGTACCTTTAGGTTTAGGTCTAATTATCTTGATGCTCTGAAGGTTAGATGATATGTTAGAAACTGTCCGAGAGTTTATTTGTCTTTTCTGCAAAGTCAGCTCGGCCTACTATGGACTGAAGGGTCAAAGGACAAAGTTATAGAATGGTCACCGAACTACACATCGCTGGAATACAGAAGAAGTGGCTTAGTGGCCAAGCAGAACCTGTTGTTTGAACCGTTTGTCGATGATCGATGACGATACTGCCGAAGCGAGTGGAAATGTCGAAGATTATATGGAGCAGGTAGAAGGAGATGCTTTGGGAACTCGCAATGATTCGTGCGAGTACGGTATATATTACAAAGTCAACTCAAAAATTTGATCTCAATCGCGGACCAGCATTTATTCCCGGCAAAACAAATTCCGAACTTATCTCGGTCCGTGGGCAAACGGATACACGCCATCTGTAGTCAGGAAATATACACTGCCGATGATTCCAGGTCCGTCCTGTAGTGGCTCCCCACCCATTCGTCTGCTAGTTCCACTTATGACACAATTTCGTTGTCTGATGTCATTCAGATCCCGACATCTAATCGCTCCGAATATGTTTCTGGGATTGACGGAGGCGGCATAAAAGTCACTTACTAAAAAGTGCCCACACTGTCCCACCAAATCATTTCCGCATCCAGGCTGACTTGTGCCTATTGAAGGAAAAGAAAGTGTTCTATTCATAACCGCCCGCATATTCTCCAACCGGAGACCGTTTCGTTACCCCAATTCGGATAGAAATTAGCGTGAGAGAATGGATGCTCAAAACCTAGTCTGCCACCATCAGTAACTATGCTTTCGACATAATCGGCGTCTGTAGAATGCAAACGATCAGCAGGATTGTCTAGCGAAAAAAGTGGGCCAGCTGGGTCTACGATGTAAAAGTGTTAAGACACAAAACAATAATCCAACAGCGGCACAGAGAACAATCTTTACCTAATCCAACTATCGCATGAATACGACCGCGAGTTGTTCTTTTGCCTGCAGCACCACCAACATGAGCACCTAAACTTGATCCAACAATTGTTACAGCAGAAAACGGTAGTCCACGCACATTGAGCCAGTCTATGTATTGTGCAAGGACGTGACCAACTTCATTCACTCTATTCCGTGCGGTTATGTAATTAATCGTATTCGAGCCTGCACCCCAATCAACCACAAAGTAATTGCAATCAACGTTCGCCAGCAAAGCCGATCTTATCACTGATCCCCATGTGGGGCCGCCCGCTCCCCAGCCATGAATGTGGAAACGTGTCTGACGTTGCATACTGAAATGGCTAGCATCGAGCTGCGCATTATTGTTAATTGTCACGATTTGCGGTTGATTGGGATTGGCTCTTGTCCACAAATGGAAGACAACATCGCTGAAAGCGTTGAACAGTGGCTCGATGGCCAAATCGACGTTGTTGATGTCGACCAAGTGCAATTTACCATCGGTATCTGGAACCAATTGCCAGTCCTCGTCGTTAGACGAAACGATCACCGTACCGTTGGACTTAATCGAGCCGTTTTCATAGATTGGTATTGACGTAGCTGGGTATATCGTGATAATATGTCTCTGATAACATTCATTGCTAGCTATTTTCGATTAAAAAAAATATTTTTACCTGCGGCTACCAGTAGGGCGAAGAAAAAGCAAGTGCGCTGCATGGTGAATGAATTCGAATGAACAGATTTGGGCGTCTCATAATCAGCTTTATATAGGAAAAGATTTATCAGTCTCTCGCTGGTTGAATCCTCCAAATAAATGGCTTTTAATCTCAGAAGAGAAACAAAGGTGAAATCACTTATCTGCTAGCATTGTCTGTTTATCAAGCTTAGATAGGCATGAATGGAGGGATCTGAATGATGCGTTTGATATCTGTTGTCGACAGTGACGACAGATGCAAGTGATGATGAGTTCTAGCGGAGCATTGGCTCTTGCTTTTTTGATCCTATGCATCAGAAAGTCTACAAAGCTTTTATTTTGCATCAATCTGTTGAAGAAGTAACCGATGTGATTGTTAACTGAGCGAATCTGTCGTAAATAGGGATGGGAGACGTTCAAAATTATCGATAATCGATTAATCATATCGTTATCGATAATTATCAAAATATCGAAATTCGATAATTATCAAATATCGATATTTTGATATTTATCTGAAAATTCATGATAACATACCGATATATCAAAATATATCGATAAATATCGGATTTTCGGACCGAAATATCGATATATCGAATTATCGATATCTTGATAATTATCAAAATATCAATAATTATCGAGTATCGATATTTTTTTGATAATTTTCGATAAAAAAAGTCGATAATTATCGATAATCATTATCATTATCGCCCATGCCTAGTCGTAAAGTCAGAGAAAACTGAAGAGTTCACGAAAATTGACACTTAAGCAGCTGAAAAAAGACCGACTAATTCCTCCCTCCGTTTGGATAGTATACGTCGACGACCATCTAGTAATATGCCGCGAAGAACACATTGACATCATACTACGACACCTAAATGCATTCGACCCCGGTCGCATAAAATTTACATGTGAAAGAGAAGAGAACAATTCCATTAACTTCTTGGATCTAACACTTATACGTCAACTAGGCATCATCACAACCAATTGGTACACAAAATCCATTGCATCAAATCGAATCCTCAATTATCATTCTGCACATCCTCGTAACGTCATATCCAACACAGCAACGGCAATGGTTAAGAAAATCATTGAATACAGCCATCCCCGTTACCACAACGAGAACTTGATAAAAATCCGAACAATTCTTGGAAAAAAACAGTTTCCCTCCGAATGAAATATCTAGAATTATCCGACAAGCCACAGACCCACCCACCAGGCCCACAAGATCCAACGATCGCGAAGGTCCACCGAAATACTGTTCACTCACATATGTTCCAAAATTGTCCGAATCATTGGCACGACGCATCAAATATTTCATCGCTGAAATTACAATCGCCAACCGTCCTGATGACAAACTAACAAAACTGTACTCGAAAGAAAAGGACAAATTGGACCCACTGCAGTCGTCTGATGTGGTATACCGTATCCCGTGTTCAACATGTTCCACGCTGTACATCGAAGAAACATGCCAAAAATTATGCAACAGAAAACAGCAGCACAAGAACTCCGTATCAGCCACGAACTTAGCCAAACCGAAAGTGGCCTCAGCATTAGCCCTACATACGAAAACCACTGGCCACCAATTCGACTTCGAAAACATAAAGATCATAGACCGGAAACAGAACAAAAAGAAACTACAAATAGCTGAGGTCAACCACATAATAATGAACAAAGACAGAACATGCAACTACAAACAGGATTCCGAACATATTGGTCCAGCTTATTCAAACCTATTAATACAACATGCCAATAAGAACAGTCTAGTTGGAACCATCAAACGGTAGCAGCGACCTGACAGTTTTGCGACTAGCTAACGTCATGACGCACATCTGTTAAAGTGTTGTTTATTCTTGTTTTTTTCGTTGCATAAGTTTTCCACAAGATTTTTTCCGCCTCTATGAAAAATGTGTCCAATTTTGCTTTAATAATTTTCACAAATTTGACGAATCATAATTGATAAATTCTCTATACGTAAGTTACTTGTACAGCAGCTAATATAAATGAACTTTCTGTTCACGTTCGTTTATTGACAAAATTGTTCTCCGTTTTTTGAATTTTGAATAAAGGCCCTGATGATGACTCGGATTAGAGTCGAAACGTTGGCAAATTAAAGGAATTGTGTTTCAGTTCCACACATATGGCAGAAGTAAACCTCAACACAACAGACCCTTGAGAAAAATTTCTAGTTATTATTCAAATTTGAGCGAAGCGAGTAAGGAGAATTAGGACGTGTACTGAAAAAATCCATTTCCTGTCGAAGTACGAACACCGTTTTGTGCATCGGACAACTGAAATAGATAAAATACATCAATTTACTTCACACACTTAACATTCACGATATATCGTTCTTAGAACACTGACATTTCTCAACGAAATTCAACAAAATTTGCTGTAGAAACACCAAAATGCCGAAAAGCGCGGGGGTCCAGAGGACGGCAGCCCCCTGGTATAAAAATAAAAACAATTTAACAAATGAAATTACTGTAAACACACATTCACTTGCTCACAAAACATTTGGCTATCGTCAACACAACACTACACTCAATGCGTACTTTCAATCAAGTGAACATGTGTTTTCGAGACATATGAGGACCGAAAGTAAAATGATGACAGTGACATTTACTTTCGGCCCGCAAATACGCAAGCCCACGGGGCGAAAGTAAAATGATGTCAGTGACATTTACTTTCGGCCCAAGGCCTGAATTTTTTACTTTCGGTCACCATTTGAGGACCGAAAATACAAACTTTCGCAGTATTTGGCATAAAAAATATTCTTAAATGTTCAATGTTTTTTTTAGAATAATTTTTTTTGACAGAAAAAAAAACAAAATGGGCGAAAAAATGGCGGAAGTTGAAGGTTCCTTTTTTCTGCTCAAAACCTTGAGTCCGATCGAAATACTAAGAAATCCCGAAATATTTCTTCTTCAAGTTTGTAGCCAATTCAATCAAGAGATATTCCGCCGAGAGCATATGGTACACTCTCAAAAAAATGAAATTTAACGAAATGGTATTGTATAGTTAATGAAATCTAAAGGTTCATCTAATGGAGATTGAAATACACATATAGAACGAACATGCACATCATGTGTTGTACCAACGGTTCAAAATTGAATTTGAAATAAAAATGTCCACGGTAGCTTGTGAGTTCGTGTCTTACTCGTGCAAATCAAAAAAAAAATTATTTCAAATCCAACTCGATTCTAGTATTTCTAAGCTGAAAATTAAAAAGAATTCGTCGTGGAATATAGTGTTTCTCTAGAAATATGCGTCCAAATTGTCAAAATCTTTGTGTCACCGCCTTCGCAACTCAGAGTTGTCTCAACCTGTTCTTTCAGAACCTTGATACGGTACTCGTCCAAGGTTCCGAAACAACAGGTTAAGACAGTCACGAAGTCGGTGACCCCAAAATTGATGAACGCACTCAGTACAGGTTGTGTGTGAAATCAGCTTGAAGAAAATGTTTTTTCATACCTAGGACCCCACTTTTTCTCCGTCCAATATGAAAAATACTATTCGTACCACGGACTAAAAGTCTTTTTTAGCGTATTCGATTCCAGACCTCGCCGTCGGCTCTGTCTGGAAACTTCTCACACGCTAAAAAAGACTTTTAGTCCTAGGTACGAAATGTACTATTTAGGAAAATTCGGAATTTTGTTCGCTGTATGGGCTGTACATTTTAGATATACAATTGTTTTCACTGGAAAAGGAATATTGTGCAACGTCGAAATCTACTAACAACGTCGTGACGACCGCCTATCTCAAACGACTTATTTCATTGAAAGTTCGGCACGCAGTTGCATTTAAGGATCCGAAAGGCCAAAAGGACGTAGTTCTTTATCGAGATTTTAAGCGCGTTTACGACTTTCTTATTGATGCCATCCAAGCGTACATCGGCAGGTCGACATGCAATGTAAACCATTAATAGTTGGAATTGAAGCTGAAGAGTGAAACAAACGCTTGGTACGGTTTCATGATAATTTACTCATACAACAGTCAACAATCAACAATTGAATCTATCCAAAGCCACGGACATTGGTAAAATCTAGTGTTAAATCAGCAAGCAATCGAAATGGTGAATGTTTGTTGTAAAATACACAATTTAACCCCAAAATTGCTCAATAGTCCTCACAACTAGCAGTGGCTATTCGACCTAACGGTGCAATGCCGTGCTGTCGAATAGTCTTGACTACGATCATTGCCTATTCGAATGGATAGTCGGTAGGATAATCTTCACTGTGAGGTGTGAGGCTATTCGACCGCGCGGTAGGGTAGTCACTCCGAAAGAAATACCAAGAACCACAGCTCTGCTTCTAATATTCTTAGCATGAACAGAAGAAATACTCGGAGGCTTATGCGATTGGCCTTGTATTTTTTTCGTAAAGATAGGAGTCATGATTTCGTGGTGCGGAATAAAAACGCACGCATACATATTTGGAGGCTTTTCGACGCTGGAAAAACGAGTCTTCATGCTAGAAGCAGTGCTATGCATCAAGAACTCATTTTTAACATAAAAAGACTTTCCCAATTAACATCCAAGTCAATAGCGTGGCGCTTTAAAAAATCTTAAAAATTCGATCGCCAAACATCAAATCATATATCATGTCCGGAGCGATAGCGGAGGACTTGACGCAGTCTAACTTCCAAAAAAAGAACGAAGAAAATAAAAAATTTGGGTTATATCACCACAAAACATATTCTATCATATTCTCGCTCCAAATACGAGCAAAACGAGCTATCACTCGACTATGTAGGTTTAAAATTGCCGGAGATACATCGTTTTGAAATTGGTCACTTTTCATACAAAATACACCAAATTGACTTTTCCCAAACAATCAAAATCTTTCAACTTACTCTGTATGTTTCTATCTATCTATCTATCGACGGTCGATCTCGGAAACTAGTCAGCCAATCTCCATGAAATTTTTTTTGATACCAACATTGAAAAATGATACTTTCGCCCCGCATATGAGGGGCGAAAGTAAAAAAATGCATCCCACGGGGAGAAAGTACTTAACGAAGAGCGAACGCAACTGAACGAACAGCGAAAGTGACTGACATCACAGAAAATGAGAGAAATGAGTCGAGTTGTCAACAAAATCCGCTCATATTATGCAGAATACTTTGATCAAAATTGTAAAACACTGTGCGCCAGTGTTCTTATTGAAATTAGCATACAAAGTTGATACTTTTTGTTACTGAATGATTTGTTAGTTATATCTTAATTTTTGTGTGTGTTTATTGTTGTGATGGCTAAATTATTAAATTTTTCATATAACAGGGGGCTGCCGCCCCCTGGACCCCGCATTTTCTGCCTAAATGCCTTTTCATTTCAACATTTTGTTGCGATGTTTGCGATACGTATCAATTTTCAATGTTGGTATCAAAAAAAATAGTATGAACGACTCGGGGCAAAAGTAAAAAAATTCAACCTGTGCGATTAGAGCCCTTGCCTTCGGCGCGGGCTCCAACTCTCGCACACGGTTGAATTTTTTTACTTTCGCCCCTTGTCATTCAATGTACTATTGCAGGAGTCTCAGGGTGGGCATAAAAATGAAAATGTGATACGCCATTACCCCAGGAAAAACCAGAATTTTGTTTTATTGGCCTCGAAGTGGTTTCTGAGTGTGGTTTTCGAGGGTCGGGAACGCGTTTTCGGCTGTAGCTCAGCTGTATTGAAACCTACAGAGGCGTGCGACCCATCAAATGAAAGGTATTCGTAACACGATTCGAACAAAAAAATCGGGGCAGATTCGTTTGAGCTAGAGTGATTAGAGTGACCAAATTTTGAGCTACTTGAGCGTAGGATGAAAGGACTAATATTTTTTTGGGTTATAAAAGATAGAGAATTACTTTCTTCGGCAAAGTCTCAGAGTTTTACGAGTAGAACAGAGGGGCATATGTGAAAAATACATAATCTAAAACGACTGATATCCAACAAAAATCTCTTCGAGAAAAGTGTGACGCAGTCTTTGAAATACAATTTCTAAAATGAATGCTATCGCTAGAGTTGACGCTTTCAGCTTCGTTACGCAAAAATTAAATTTTACACCCAATTTTAGTTCAAACAAGCTGGCTTAGGTTTTCTCATCATCTGCCAAATAATTTTTACAAAAAAAAATTAGACTGGAAACAACCAAAATTTTACCATAAAAATCTGCGTCGCATGTGGCAGATAAATTTTCTTGCTGGTACAGACAGCCTGAACATTTGCCACTTTGCGACGCAGACTTTTTTGGTAAAATTTTTTTTTTGGTAAAAATTATTTGGCAGATGATGAGAAAAACTAAGCCAGCTTTGAACTAA
Source organism: Bradysia coprophila (assembly GCF_014529535.1). Lineage (NCBI taxonomy): Eukaryota > Metazoa > Arthropoda > Insecta > Diptera > Sciaridae > Bradysia > Bradysia coprophila. Next base: position 40,920 of record NW_023504016.1, read on the forward strand.
AATTGGGTGTAAAATTTAATGTTTGCGTAACGAAGCTGAAAGCGTCAACTCTAGCAATATCATTTATTTTAGAAATTGCACTTCATAGACTGCGTCACACTTTTCTCGAAGAGATTTTTGTTGGGATTATGAAAGAGTCGACAAAGTTGAATATTCGTGGTCACACTGATTTTGAGCTAGATACTAACTAGTAGTTACATGCCAAAATTGTATTAACGGCGCTGCAGCGTTGCGATGTAGTACTTCATCGTCTCATACATCTATCTAGCTCAAAATCAGTGTGACCAACAAGTAAAATTCCGGCTCATGTTTTTCTTCTACATTTCGTACATATCTCTCAAATCTCTCATTCATATATGATCAAATCGATCATGCGTCGTACACGCAATTTGATTTTATTCCAAATTACTTCGCAAACAAACGTAACTGCACTCATAATCCAACCGCACCACACAAGTGTCGGCACAGCAAATTCATCATTCACATTCAAGTTGCTATGGTTCCTTTTTTGGATATTTTCATTCACTAGTCTTTTCACGTTGAGATCATTCTGTTGTTGGAACCATTTATCGATTAGTCCTGCACCATTCAATCGATGAATTATGTCCTCAATGGGTTCAACGAAAGGAAAATTCAAATTCAATTCAAAAATCATCGGATATCTACCGAAAGGAATCTCACTTAACAAGTGATAAGCTTCTAAGCCCAACCGTTTCTGTGCTTCTAATAAATTTTGGGCATAATCATTTGGAATGAAAACGGCTATGGAATTGTTAAATGTATTTGCTTCCAGTGAGAACTGATCCGATGTCACCTCATCAATTTTATAAATCCATCCACCGAAATTCGTCGAGTCTTCCAATGACTTAACCAAAATATTTTTCCATTTAATTTCATTTGCTAAAATTGGAACTGTGGATGTGTACAGATCTTTCAGTGAATTAATTTGAGGTTGGTAAATTGGCCACGTCATGTAGCTTTGAAACACCGATAGAATACCGTTCACCACAATCAGACCTGTGAAAGTCAAAGGTACAATGACGAAAACGTCGGCACCGCTAAGATCTCGATATCTGATGGCTGAATTGTCGTTGATTAAAAGATTGATGACGTCGGCGATGCATTGAAAAAATAAAATTTTCTTTTTGTTCAAATAGCCAGAAAGGATTAACAGCACTGACGAGGCCAAAATCAAGATGGAAGTGTACACGAGGAGTTGCGTCCACGTGTCATTTTTCAAATACGTCACGAAATCAGAGTATGGCTGGGAATGAGGAACCAACGCTGCAAACGTTGTTTGTCCATGTGGATACAATGTTTTTGGCCAGAATCGTTCCATAATTATTGCAGTATGTCCTACTATGTCTGCGTGTGAAATTCCGGATTTTCTATATTCTGCGTGTGTCATTTGTACCAGTTCAACCGATGCATTATAGAAGCGACACACAATAACCCAAAACTCGACTTCATCAATAGTGGAGTTAGAGTCGCTGAACCATAATAATCGAAGTGGATTTTGGCGGTAGTTCGGTCTTTCGTCGGTGAAATAGATTCGGAGATGTTCGCATCTTGTCACATTTATCAACTCGAACGTCGTGAACGGATTGTATTTGAACACGTTGAAGGCAGGTTCCTCATCCTCAACGCTGAAGTAAAATGCGCTGAAAATGTTCACAACGCCAATACTCCAGCTCCAGCGGAATAGTTCGTCTACGACATCTAACGAATCGATATGGTCAGTGAGAAACACGCCAATTCTTACCCTGGTACCAATATCGCGAATGGCCCTAACTTGAGCCAACAATTGCGAGCCATTTCCAATTTTTGCACGCTCTGCGACCACAATTAGAAACGTATTTTTACCGAACTTCTGTTCTGTGATGTAAAAATAGTGTTCGTCAAAGTGGTCGTTAAAAACGAACACTGACTGAGGTGTAACAGTGTCCACTCTGGCTTCGGATCTCGACGGCCACGGCACAGGAAACCAATCGTCGAGCTCAGTTGACGATCCCATGAAAAAAATGTTGTGATCGAAGCCATAAAAATCGTTTAATCGATTGATTAGATGTACACCGTCATGGCACCCATACGTCGATAGAAGGGTTACAATTATAATTGGTGTTAGCATCACCGAATTCATGCTATTGCACCGCGGAACAATATCGAATAATATTGTTTGATAAACGTGAATGTTGTCACAATACTAATCACTATCAAATGGATGACGCCTGACTGATTATACAAATTGTTTTGTTGAATAAATAAAACCTATTGACAATAAATAACTAGTAGAACCCGTGGCCCCGGGTGTTGCACATAAAATAAATTGTTTTGAGAAACAAATATGAGTGACTCCGGTGAAAATCAGACTGCCGTGACGGAAACAATACAAGAAATTGAACCCAGTTTATATTCGGTTGATTTGCAAGTGCAAACCCGGGAGTTTAAAGGTCAAATTTCCGGATTGACAAAATGTGCACTGGCGATAAATTGCAATTCGTTGGATGAATTCAAAACCGAATTGTGGCTCAAAATCAACGACAAACTTAAGAAAGAAATAGTTTTCGACGATACGGACCCACAATGGCACGAAAATATTTCACCAAATCAAGAAAACATGGATCGTTTCGTCTTGTTTTTTGACACCAAATCCAGAAGATCCATTACGCTCAATAAGGTAAATACTGTTACCCTCAACCATTGGAGATCGAAAGAGGTTTGGCTGTACGTCCACGTATATTCAATGTCCGTTTCAAACCTCACGTTGTGGAAAAAAGTGCAAAAGAACCTCATAGAACCTCTGAACCGCGGTCGGGCTGGTGCGAGTGCAATCAGCGAAATGAATTTACTAGTGGGACAATTAAAAGAAATTCACAAATTGCACTATCAGAGCAGTCACATCAATTGGATAATGTGGGCGAACCGTATCCAGGCTTCAGAACCGCATTTACGAGAGAAGATGATTCGTAGCCCTCCCCCAGCGAATATGCTTCATTTATTTGCTGTGGCCAAAACATCTGCTGATGACAGAATTGTGGACTTACGACAAAATCTATGTGTGGCAGAAAATGTGAATGACGGTGTGAGCACGGGGCTGAGCAGAATCAGGAATTTGTTTGATAGTATCCGTGAGCTGCAGCAGACAATTCTTCAACTGCAAAACGAACAACAGGCTAAGATAAATTTGTTGGAACACGAACTGAGTGCAAAGGAAACTCAAGCCTCCACAACCCGATCGATGCTGACTTCAATGAAACAAGCAGTGCCAGCCACTGAAACCGACTTTGGACGTCAGATTTTTTCGCAAATTCAAGACCAAGAAGACGTAGACCTCATCTAGACCGTATTTGGATCAAAGGCAAACCCGGTATATAAATTCGGTCATTTTATTCCATCGTTTCATTTACAATTTTATTTTTAACCGTTCCAGGTGTTTGTAAGCCTGGAGCTTATATATTGAAGTACTTAAACATTATTGGGAAAAGCCCAACTCTTAAATCAGCATCAAATGCCAATGAAGGATCAAATTTACCCAGTGGCAAATAGCCACATTTTTTAAAAATGTTTTTTAAGTTTTGGTTAGAAAAATGGTTTACGACCTCCCCAATAAACAGTTTGATATCAATTTTAGTGTTTTATATGTAGATCTCTTCCAGTTTCCTTTTCATAAATCCAAAAACAAGTTCAATCGGATTGAAGAAAGGACAGTACGCTGGTAGAAATATGACGATGATACCCAAAGACCGTAAGTAAACAACAAAGTTTTTGTCCAAATGAATTTTGGCACCATCCATGATCCAGACTGAATATTTTCCTGGGTATTCCTGCACCTTTGAATCATAGTCGGTGGCAAAACTTCGACAGAAGTCTACAAACTTCAATCTGTTAAATGTTCCTTCCGTCTGGTAACAATTCAGCATGCCATTTATCCCGATGAAGCACAGCAACGAAACACGCGGCTTTCTAACGAATTCGCTGCGATAAATCAATTTCTGTCCTTTCATCGCATATCCTCTTTTTCTCATCATGCATTTGTTGTCGAATCCAACTTCGTCCAAAAATACCAGGTTCTCCAAAATCCATGGAAAGCTCGACAATTCATTAGCAAATCTCAAAATATCTGCGGTCTGAATTTGGACGGCACGGCGCTCCAATGCTTTCCAGGTCAATCCATTTTGTGCGAGAATCGTGCTGATCGATGATGTAGAGATCTGCAACTGAAACTCCTTGAAAAACAAATACGCTGCTTCATTTTGATGAAGGACAGGACGATCATTGTACAAATTGACCAGCCAAGCTCGTTGTTCTTCCGTAAACTTTCTATATGCAGCCAACGTCGATTACTTGCGTGCAACATCATGAGTTTTTTCGTAAGTTCTTATCCATCTGGATATTGTCGTTCGGTCTTTGTGGTATATTTTGGCCAAATCATTAATAGATATTCCACCAAAGAAATATCCGTGTAAAACATGAAAAATGGTGTTTTTGCTGGCTTGTTTCTTTACGTTTTGTATAATGTTCGACATTTTTGTATTTTCGAATGTACCTTACATAACCTTATTTTGTGATTTATTTTCATTTATTTTTTTACGTCAAAAATGCGCCAATGTGAATGCGACATTATTGTATGCGACGATATGATCGCGTAAAACGTGTAAAATGAACCGCCGCCACAATACTGAATGTAATGCAAATGCTCAGCGGATTCTAAATTTTACGGAACCCAAATTGTTGGTGAATATAGATCATTTTCATTATACTTGTCAACGTAACCCCATTTAATTTTTCGTCAACCAGTCCTTAACCTCAATTTATTGTCGTTAACTGGTTTACGGTTTTTACATGAAAATCGTTCGTTCAATTAATTCGATATTTTTCGACATGTCTGACAGATGATGAAAATGATGAATAAGACTTGTTATGTTGCTTGTCGCAAGCAGCTTGTGTGGCGTTTGGCGTTTTAATGTTGGTAGAAATGTGATGTTCTGTATAGAAGTCCAAGGTTATTCGAAATGTTAAAAATCATCCACAGAGAACCCTAAACTGAAAGTATGTGCAAATGAAAATGAGCAGGCACTTGGTTCAAGTTTGAAAATAGAAATAAATGTTTGAATGGTTTGCTTTGTTTTCTTGTAAAACAAATAGTTGAAACACTTAGGCCATGCAAGCAACAATTATAATTTCACATTTTATGCTTTGGAAATCTATTAAATTTAATGTTTTTGTTGATCCGGACAAAACACAATATTAAACGGCAGCTCAAAAATTAAAAAAATTTTCACATAGTTGAGGTTAGGGTTCTCTATGAATGACGGTGTAACTGTCAGAGTTCGGGTTTATTACAGTTACTTGGACTTGATCTATACAAACTTAATAACAGAAAGGGCAACGCTAAATCGTAATGTAAAAAAACTCGACGCTGCCCTTTCAATTTTTCATTAGAACTCATTAGAAACCAAGAAATCATTTTACCTGTGAATTCTTGTTTGCCCGTTTCATTTTTTTGTAGTTTTTTTTGTAAACGTTTTGACTGTGATTTTTAAGAGTTTATTCGTAGGCATTGCAGCTTAAGTTGCTTACGTTTGTAGGCAGCTTCTTAAATTTATAGGCATTTCAGCTTTTTAGTTTGTTCTTTTCAAATCTTTTCAAGAATCTTTCCGAAGTTTTTAGTCTAATAGCCTCGCGCTGCGGGTGAGTTCTACTGTTGCATTTAGTCCGTTGCTAAAGCGTAACGATAAAAATACCGAAAATTCTAATTCAAATTTTTGTGTTGAGTACAAAGATGCAGCAAAACAAAGTGAATATGACTAGTGGCCAACTATTCTTGTTTCTTTGTAGTGTCTCTTAGGCTAGTTGTGGTGTTGCTCGAATTTTCATGACTGACATTAAACCAAGCGTACATCGGTAGGTCGATCTGTAGACCATTTTTGTAGTCGGAATTGATGCTGAAGAGTGAAAGAAACGCTTGGTACGGTTTTATAATAATTTTATTCAATATTATGCCCCAAACAGTCAACAAACAACAATTGAATCTACCCAAAGCCACGAACATTGGTAAAACTTAGTGTCAAATCAGCAAGAAATCAAAATGGTGAATGTTTGCTGTAATATAAATACGTTCAACGCAATTTAACTCCAAAATTGCTCAATAACTAGCAGTGGTGCGATGCCGAAGGTTCGAATAGTCTTCACTACGAGCATTGCCTGTTCGATCGCGCACAGACATTTTGACGTTGGAAAAATGAGTGTTCGTGCTAGAAGCAGTGCTATGCAAGAAATCTTTTATTACCATGAAAATATTTTCACGAATTAACATTCAAAAGGGTGGGGTTTTATAAAATCTAAAAAATTTGATCGCCAAACATCAAAACGAAAACGTCGGATAACGCGCTCATTTCTACTTCGTACACGCAATTTGATTTTATTCCAAATTACTTCGCAAACCAAAGTAAATGCACTCATAATCCAACCACACCAAACCAGTGTCGGCACAGGAAATTCATCATTCACATCCAACTTGTTATGGTTTCTGTTTTGGACATTTTTATTCACTAGACTTTTCACCGAGACATCATTCTGTTCTTGGAACCATTTATCGATTAGTCCTGCACCATTCAATCGATGAATTATGTCCTCTATGGGTTCAACGAAAGGAAAGTTCGACCTCAGTTCAAAATATAACGCATTTCTACCGAAAGGAATCTCTCTTAACAAGTGATAAGCTTTTAAGCCCAATCGCTTCTGTGCTTCTAAGAATCGCTGGACCTGCCAATTGAGCATGAAAAATGCTACAGAATTGTTAAATGTATTTGCTTCCAGTGAAACCTGATCCAATGTCAGCCCATGAATTTTATCACTCCATCCACCAAAATTCGTTGAGTCTTCCAATTCCATAACTAACAGATCTTTCCATCCGACTTCATTTGCTAAAATTGGAACTGTGGATGTGTACAGTTCTTTCACTGAATTTATTTGAGGTTGGTAAATTGGCCACGTCATGTAGCTTTGAAACACCGACAGAATACCGTTCACCACAATCAGACCTGTGAAAGTCAAAGGTATAACGACAAAAACGTCGGCACGGCTAAGGTCTCGATATCTGATGGCTGAATTGTCGTTGATTAAAAGATTGATGACGTCGGCGATGCATTGAAAAAATAAAATTTTCTTTTTGTTCAAATAGCCAGATAGGATTAACAGCACTGACGAGGCCAAAATCAAAATGGAAGTGTACACGAGGAGATGCGTCCATGTGTCATTTTTCAAATACGTCACGAAATCAGAATATGGCCGGGAATGAGGAACCAACGCTACCAAGATTGTTTGATGATATGGATACAATAGTTTTGGCGAGAATTCTGTCATCATTCGACTATGTGCTAATATGTCTGCGTTTAAAATTCCGGATTCAAAAAATTCTGCGTTTGTCATTCGAACGAGTCTCTCCGATGCATTAAAGAAACGACGAACAATAACCCAAAACTCGACTTCATCCATAGTGTGAGCAAAGTCGCTGAACCATAAAAATCGAAGTGGATTTTGGCGGTAGTTCGGTTTTTTGTCGGTGAAGTAGATTCGGAGATGTTCGCATCTTGTCACATTTATCAACTCGAATGCCGTGAACGGATTGTATTTGAACACGTTGAAGACAGGTTTCTCATTCTCAAAGGTGAAGTAAAATGCGCAGAAAATGTTCACAACGCCAATGCTCCAGCTCCAGCGGAATAGTTCGTCTACGACATCCAACGAATCGATGTGGTCAGTGAGAAACACGCCTATTCTTACCCTGGTACCAATATCTAGAATGGCGATAACTTGAGCTCTGATAACTTGCGAGTCATTTCCAATTTCTCCACACTCTGCGACCACAATTAGAAATGTATTTTTACTGAACTTTGATGCTACCCGTTCTGAAACATTTAAACTGCTTTCCGCAAAGTCATCGTTAAAAACGTATACTGTCTGAGGTGTAAAACTGTCCACTCTGGCCTCGGATATCGATGACGACAGCACAGGAAACCAATCGTCGAGCTCAGTTGACGATCCCATGAAAAAAATGTTGTGGTCGAAGGAGTAAAAATCGTTTAACCGGTTGATTAGATGTACACCATGATGGCACCAAGCACACGTCGATAGAAGGGTCAGAATTATAATTGATGTTAGCATCACTGAATTCATGCTGTTGAATAGCATATCGAATAATATTGTTTGATAAACGTTAATGTTGTCACGGTACTCATGACTATCAATGAATGATGCCTGACGGATTCTACAAATTGTTTTGTTGAATAAATAAAACCAATCAGTCAAAAACCCTTAAAGGGTATATGTGGAGCAATTCCTTTATCTTACTTACAAAATAACTGATATCGCTGAGGGTGACGCATTGTGCGTCGTACGCAAAAGATCTCACCTCACTTATATCGAAAATAACCCAAATCCATGGAAACATCCGATGGAAGTTACGTAGTGCCAGAGGAATCATCTGTCATCCCAAAATTTAAGAACCAGCGTTGGAACACCTCACTCATGTGGAAAATAACCTAAATCCATCAAAAAATCCGATGGAAGTTAGGAAGTGCCAGAGGAATCATCTGTCATCCCAAAATTTAGGAACCAACCTTGGAACACCTCACTCATGTCGAAAATAACCCAAATCCTTCAAAAAATCCGATGGAAGTTACGTGGTGCCAGAGGAATCATCTGTCATCCCAAAATTTAAGAACCAGCGTTGGAACACCTCACTCATGTCGAAAATAACCCAACATCAAAAAATCCAATGGAAGTTAGGAAGTGCCAGAGGAATCATCTGTCATCCCAAAATTTAAGAACCAGCGTTGGAACACCTCACTCATGTCGAAAATAGCCCAAATCCATCAAAAATTCCGATGGAAGTTAGGTAGTGCCAGAGGAATCATCTGTCATCCCAAAATTTAGGAACCAACCTTGGAACACCTCACTCATGTCGAAAATAACCCAAATCCATCAAAAAATCCGATGGAAGTTAGGAAGTGCCGGAGGAATAATCTGTCATCCCAAAATTTAAGAACCAGCGTTGGAACACCTCACTCATGTCGAAAATAACCCAAATCCATCAAAAAATCCGATGGAAGTTAGGAAGTGCCAGAGGAATCATCTGTCTTCCCAAAATTTAGGAACCAACCTTGTAACATCTTACTCATGTCGAAAATAACCCGAATCCATCAAAAAATACGATGGAAGTTAGGTAGTGCCAGAGGAATCATCTGTCATCCCAAAATTTAGGAATCGACCTAGTGTAAATTAATACTTAATGATCCCAACAATTCCATACAAGAAATACATCCCAAAACAACACACACCATTCACCACATTATCATCCATATCATGCAACAAAATATACAACTCACACATCACACACACACATACAAATTGGCTTTTATATGGCATTTGTATGGAGAATTGTATGGAGATTTGTATGGAGCTCCCAAGATATGAGTTTTTTCCAACTTTTAAAAATTCCATTCTTATTTTTGGGCCAATATTAGCCTATAACCAAAATTTTAGGAAAATCTATAGTTGCTGGAGTTGCTGGATCCACTTTTCCAGGTATATGTCGTCAGCGCCCCCACCTTTTTGGGCTGGGGTTTTCGTTGCTGATTATTATGAGCTAGGTTTTGTGCTTTCGAATGATGCTACCCAAAAGTTTTGTGCTGCTCAGGCACCCGAGCACAAAACTACTTTCTATTCAAAACATGTCACTTTGTATGGTAGACCCCTAACATATCAACTGCACCCAAAATACAATTCTAGGACTAAAATGTACACATTATGTGCTGACAATATCACCCCACCAATAGTTTAGTGCTGCCACCTGTGTCCAGCACAAAACTACTTTCTGCTCAAAACATGTCACTTTGTATGGGAGACCCCTAATATATCAACTTTATTCAAAATACAATTGCAGGACTGAAATCTATACATTATGTGCTGACGATATCACCCCACCAATAGTTTAGTGCTGCCACCTGTGCCCAGCACAAAACTACTTTCTGGTCAAAACATGTCACTTTGTATGGGAGACCCCTAATATATCAACTTTATTCAAAATACAATTGCAGAACTGAAATCTATACATTATGTGCTGACGATATCACCCCACCAATAGTTTAGTGCTGCCACCTGTGCCCAGCACAAAACTACTTTCTGGTCAAAACATGTCACTTTGCATGCATGGTAGACCCCTCACAATTCTCAGAGTTTGTCTTGCATGCAACAGAATTCTTGCACAATAGCCTGACTCCATTGTGCATGTACCAAGAGGCTTGCACAATAGTCACAGTTCATTGTGCATGCATCACGATGCTTGCACAATAGTCAGAGTTCATTGTGCATGTGACAAAATGCTTGCACAATAGTCAGAGTTCATTGTGCATGCATCACGATGCTTGCACAATAGTCAGAGTTCATTGTGTAAAAGGTCCAGGTAGCTCAATCGGTAGAGCATAGAACGCAAACCCAAGAGGTCCCGGGTTCGACTCCCGGTGCAAAAATGCTTGCCTGGTTTTATTCTAATCACTTGGTGATTAAGCACTCGCTATTAGTTATCTAATGGCTGTACGACCGTAACAAAGTCGCAAATTTCAAAGAAATCCAATATTCGATTTCTTCGCAACAATCACGCCATATTGACATAATGTCAATGACACAATTCACAATATACAACAGACTGTAGGATAAGCGCGATCTATGATCGACTAGTCGCTCATTGGGAAAATGCATGAGTCATTAGTGATGGTTGTGGTCTTCGCATACTACTCGTGGCTCAGAGAATTCACAACGTATGGGACGTTTACACGGTCGATTTGTGAGCTATCTGAGTCCGAAGAGATATGATGAAAAATCACAATTCATATGATCAAGTGACTTGTGCAATAGCACAACAGGCCCACTAGAGGCTTAGGTGCTGGGCTAATAACCCCCTTCCCATCTAATCCAATCCAATCCAATCCATTGTGCAAGCATCAAGATGCATGCACAATGAACTCTGACTATTGTGCAAGCCTATTTTTGCATGCACAATGAACTCTGACTATTGTGCAAGCATTCTGTTGGATACACAATGAACTCTGACTATTGTGCAAGCATTCTGTTTGATACACAATGAACTATGACTATTGTGCAAGCATCGAGATGCATGCACAATGAACTCTGACTATTGTGCAAGCATTCTGTTGGATACACAATGAACTCTGACTATTGTGCAAGCATTATGTCACATGCACAATGAACTGTGACTATTGTGCAAGCATTTTGTCACATGCACAATGAACTCTGACTATTGTCCAAGCATTTTGTCACATGCACAATGAACTGTGACTATTGTGCAAGCATTTTGTCACATGCACAATGGATTCTGACTATTTTGCAAGCATCAAGATGCATGCACAATGAACTCTGACTATTGTGCAAGCATTTTGTCACATGCACAATGAACTCTGACTATTGTGCAAGCATCGTGATGCATGCACAATGAACTCTGACTATTGTGCAAGCATTTTGTCACATGCACAATGAACTCTGACTATTGTGCAAGCATCGAGATGCATGCACAATGAACTGTGACTATTGTGCAAGCATTTTGTCACATGCACAATGAACCGTGACTATTGTGCAAGCATTTTGTCACATGCACAATGGATCCTGACAATTTTGCAAGCATCAAGATGCATGCACAATGAACTCTGACTATTGTGCAAGCATCAAGATGCATGAACAATGAACTCTGACTATTGTGCAAGCATCGATATGCATGCACGATGAACTCTGACTATTGTGCAAGCATTCTGTTGGATACACAATGAACTCTGACTATTGTGCAAGCATTCTGTTGGATACACAATGAACTCTGACTATTGTGCAAGCATTCTGTTGGATACACAATGAACTATGACTATTGTGCAAGCATCGAGATGCATGCACAATGAACTCTGACTATTGTGCAAGCATTCTGTTGGATACACAATGAACTCTGACTATTGTGCAAGCGTTTTGTCACATGCACAATGAACTCTGACTATTGTGCAAGCATTTTGTCACATGCACAATGAACTGTGACTATTGTGCAAGCATTTTGTCACATGCACAAAGGATTCTGACTATTGTGCAAGCATCAAGATGCATGCACAATGAACTCTGACTATTGTGCAAGCCTATTTTTGCATGCACAATGAACTCTGACTATTGTGCAAGCATTCTGTTGGATTCACAATGAACTCTGACTATTGTGCAAGCATTCTGTTGGATACACAATGAACTCTGACTATTGTGCAAGCATCAAGATGCATGCACAATGAACTCTGACTATTGTGCAAGCATTCTGTTGGATACACAATGAACTCTGACTATTGTGCAAGCATTCTGTTGGATACACAATGAACTCTGACTATTGTGCAAGCATTCTGTTGGATACACAATGAACTATGACTATTGTGCAAGCATCGAGATGCATGCACAATGAACTGTGACTATTGTGCAAGCATTTTGTCACATGCACAATGAACTCTGACTATTGTGCAAGCATTTTGTCACATGCACAATGAACTGTGACTATTGTGCAAGCATTTTGTCACATGCACAATGGATTCTGACTATTTTGCAAGCATCAAGATGCATGCACAATGAACTCTGACTATTGTGCAAGCATTTTGTCACATGCACAATGAACTCTGACTATTGTGCAAGCATCGTGATGCATGCACAATGAACTCTGACTATTGTGCAAGCATTTTGTCACATGCACAATGAACTCTGACTATTGTGCAAGCATCGTGATGCATGCACAATGAACTGTGACTATTGTGCAAGCCTCTTGGTACATGCACAATGGACTCAGGCTATTGTGCAAGAATTCTGTTGCATGCAAGACAAACTCTGAGAATTGTGAGGGGTCTACCATGCATGCAAAGTGACATGTTTTGACCAGAAAGTAGTTTTGTGCTGGGCACAGGTGGCAGCACTAAACTATTGGTGGGGTGATATCGTCAGCACATAATGTATAGATTTCAGTCCTGCAATTGTATTTTGAATAAAGTTGATATATTAGGGGTCTCCCATACAAAGTGACATGTTTTGACCAGAAAGTAGTTTTGTGCTGGGCACAGGTGGCAGCACTAAACTATTGGTGGGGTGATATCGTCAGCACATAATGTATAGATTTCAGTACTGCAATTGTATTTTGAATAAAGTTGATATATTAGGGGTCTCCCATACAAAGTGACATGTTTTGAGCAGAAAGTAATTTTGTGCTGGACACAGGTGGCAGCACTAAACTATTGGTGGGGTGATATTGTCAGCACATAATGTGTACATTTTAGTCCTAGAATTGTATTTTGGGTGCAGTTGATATGTTAGGGGTCTACCATACAAAGTGACATGTTTTGAATAGAAAGTAGTTTTGTGCTCGGGTGCCTGAGCAGCACAAAACTTTTGGGTAGCATCATTCGAAAGCACAAAACATAGCTCATAATAATCAGCAACGAAAACCCCAGCCCAAAAAGGTGGGGGCGCTGACGACATATACCTCACTTTTCCGTAGGAACTAACTAACGTAGGCGATTTCAATTATATCTGAAAAAACGAAATTTTGCTTATTTTCATACAAACATCAATATTTCGAAGTTCAATATCTCGGCCAATTTTGAAGCTGCAGTAACGTGTGATAGCTCGTTGAACTCGCATGTATTCCTAGATTCCAAATATCATAGTTTCAGGGTCATTGTAGTTAAGAGAGAGAAGTCAAAAAGTTGCTGTAAATATGCTCAGCCGTCCTCAAAAAATATTTGTTAAAACATTTTTGGTAGTGGACTTGCGTCACGCCCACTTACTAACGTGCGGGCATGATTGACAATAAACAACTAGTAGAACCCGTTTCCCCGTGGCCATAAAAATTGACCACAATCGGGGTCTTTGACGACTCAGTATTTATATGATCTGAGCAACAACGCAAAGTTACTTAACAGAGCTAGAACGCCCTGCTCTTACCCAAACTAATTTCAGGTTAGGAGAAGAAGATATCTGTTAGCGGAGTGCAGTCGGACCGATGGAGAAACCATTCGGGTAATTGATTACACACCCTCGAGTCGGACGGTTTGCTAGGATTACTGGGATACACGGCAGTATCGAACAACCTATTATCAGTTGTTATATCGGCTCCCTCTTCACAACTGTTACTTGAATAAACATCATAAACAAAAACCAGAAACATCTCAGAATAGCCTTGAGTCAAACTTCACCATCGTATAAGAAATCTCTTCGGACGTTGAACGATGCGATGCAAGCTTTAACTTACCTTAGAATCGTCGACAACAAATTCACTGAACGCACCGACCTCCACACACATTCACACTGATATGTAAAAAACCTTCTGTCGAAACACTTCGCTATTAGTTTCTTTCTGCGCAAAATTAAAATGTTCCGGACTCGAGGATCTACGGAATTGCATAAATCAATATCGTAATTTAGAAACCTGTGCGAAGTAATGAAAGTGGTTCCGATCGCATGGGAGATTGACATGCCAAACACACCTCGATTTCGGAGTGACATATATCTTGTTGCTATAAAAACCAGCGTACAGCACAGCACTCTGCTACATAAATATCTATTAATTACATAAAATTTAGTGCTTAATAAAGTACGTTAGCACTAGATGTCATAAAATAATTTATTAGTCAGCGCTTGGCATCGGCGTTTTATTATTTTTATTATTGGGAAATTTACCATTTTATCATCAATTGAATTTGCCCCTTATGGGTTAGTGAGCCGCAGATTTTCATTGATTTACTTACATGCAGTCACTTAGGATGGCTAATGATTCATTTTATTTTGTACACAGACTCAATGTTTCTTCACGGTGAGCTTGGAAAAAAAACAAGCCGTTGGAACAGTCGGAGCGTTTGCTACGACTGAGCCCCGTAAACCTATTTAGTACATGACCCCAGTGCGTTCATAACTCTAATTCGTCCGTAGCCTAAACACGTTTGCAGCCCAAATACTGCTATAATCCTCATGCGCCCGTTACCATAATGCTTCCGTAAACCTTTTGCGTACTTGATATCGCCCAAAACCACTTGCAGTGGAGGTGTGACGCAAGTCCTGTTATCCACTTACAAAAGAACTGATATCGGTGTAGGTGACGCTTACAGATTCGACACGCAAAAAGATATGCGTCACAAATGACAGCTGATGAGGAAAGCACGCGAAAGTTTGATCAACAAAAATTTTACCCGAAAAATTTTAGAAAGAAAATTATAACAAAAAAAATTGCGTCAACAAGTGGCAGATGATTCGGCTTTCTTCCGTTTGAATTCCAATCTTTAAAGCAATATATTTCACAATTTTAAAAAATTTCCTTCCTCAACATCTGCCACTTGTGACGCAATTTTTTTTGTTATAATTTTCTTTCTAAAATTTTTCAGGTAAAATTTTTGTTGATCAAACTTTCGCGTGCTTTCCTCATCAGCTGTCATTTGTGACGCATATCTTTTTGCGTGTCGAATCTGTAAGCGTCACCTACACCGATATCAGTTCTTTTGTAAGTGGATAACAGGACTTGCGTCACACCTCCACTGCAAGTGGTTTTGGGCGATATCAGCTCTTTTGTAAGTTGTGATTTTTTAGAATTTGGTCGCAGATAATAGACAATCATATTGTGCAGTTTGAACGCAAATATTCTTCTTACAAAACCGTATAACTTTCTCTTTGATCTCAACCTTCCAGCTTTCATTTGACGAAAATCAAAAATTTTACGAAATTCAAAAATTTGATGAAAATTGAAAATTCGACGAAAATAAAAGTAGAATCTAAAACTCAATAAATTTGTCTTTTAAACGAACTTTCTATCTGCCGTATTTTCCGAGTTATGGCTGACATAGATCGCACTTAAAACGCTCAAGGCTCCCAAATAGACGACTTTTTAGTGAAACCATGAAACACGTATCGACTAGAATCTAAAACTCTATAACTTTGTCTTTTACACAAACTTTCCATCTGCCATATTTTCCGAGTTATGGCTGACCTAGTTCGCACTTAAAACGCTCATAGCTCCCAAATAGACGACTTTTTAGGAAAACCATGAAACACGTGTCGAATGAAATCTGAAACTCTATAAATTTGTCTTTTAAACGAACTTTCTATCTTTTATATTTTCTGAGTTATGGGTCATATAGCTCAATGGCTCAAAACGCTCATAGCTCCGAAATTATAAGCTTTTAAGAAAATTCCTTCAAATTAGTTTCTTAGAATTACGGCCTTAACATACCCTGAAAATTTCAGCCAAATTCACCGGTAAATTCAAAAGTTTCAGTTAACAGAATAACAAAGTGACAAAGTCGGACAAAGTAACAGAGTGACAAAGTGACAAAGGTTGGTAAAATTCATCAATTTCAAATTGTATGAAAATCCATTTCTTCATACAAATTTCTGCAAGTTTCCAAGTTTTGAAATTTAATATCTCGGCCAAATTTTAACCTTATGAGGCGTGTGATAGCAGCTCGTTGAACTCGTATGGACGCCCAGATTACGAATAAAATACTTGGGGGGTAGTAGGAGCAAAGGGGGAAAAGTCAAAAAGTTCCTCAGTCCTGCGGAAAAAAATTTTTGACACATTTTTCAGTGTGTCACGGCCCTTCACTAACGTAGGGCCATGATTATTGCCCACCTAGCTCAAGTGGGGCTTGTGCAACTTTAATGAAAGTATTCATCTTAGAATTGCATATAGCGCAACTACGAAAGCCCGTACGAAGTACCTCTCAAATAAAAATCGACGTAATTTTAGGAACCCAATTTTGAAACTTTTTTTCACATTAATGCAAACACCCCACACACATAACCAATAACTTCTCTGTTAACAGATTTTTCCCAAGATAAATTACTTTTACATCCGCTAATACCTTTCAAACAAAAAAATGATTAAATTCTGTCAACGTTTACTGGAGATATTGACAAAAAACACGACCTACACTGTACGGCCGAATAGCCAGATATGAGCTCACTCCAAGAGACCTAGATCACGCTCTGTTGAACCGAATTTCATAAACTTTTTTTCCCTGATTGGTCAATACCTTCCGATTAAAGCAAAAACAGTCGAAATCTGTTCAAATTTGGCCGTCCTATATGGAAAAAGTGCTTGGCGCTCTGTATACCTGGTTCATATCAAGAGCTCTAATTCACGAGTCGGTTATCCAATTTCCATAATTCTTTTTCTTTTGTTGATTGGTATTGTAAATACCTTTTATTTGACGTATCACTTATAAGTGTAGAGTTTAAATGTCAGAAGATATATTCGAAAAACCACTTAGGCGGCCC
This sequence comes from Bradysia coprophila, assembly GCF_014529535.1. NCBI lineage: Eukaryota > Metazoa > Arthropoda > Insecta > Diptera > Sciaridae > Bradysia > Bradysia coprophila. Next base: position 58,263 of record NW_023504016.1, read on the forward strand.
TAACTCGACTTAAATCGACTTAAATGTGTCCGTTTTAATCTGGAGTCTCACCATTGTCATTACCTATCAGGAAAAGATATTATTGATATTGTCTTTAAAATAATATTTGGATTATGTTCGACGTAGCATTTTGCGTTTTTCCATTTTAATGTTGTTCAGGTTAATTGTGGTGTTGCGCTAGTCTCCAAGACTGACGTTGAACGGCGTCATCGTACATCGGCAGGTCGATCTAACGACATGCAATGTAGACCATTTGTTTTGTATTCGGAATTGAAGCTGAAGAGTGAAACAAATGCTTGGTACGGTTTTATGATAATTTACTCAATATGATGCCACAAACAGTCAAAAATCAACAATTGAATCTCTCCAAAGCCACGGACATTGGTAAAATTTGGTGTCAAATCAGCAAGAAATCGAAATGGTGAATGTTTGTTGTTTTGTTAAACGTAATTTAACTCCGCACACCGTGCGGTCGAATAGTCTTCTTCATTACGCGGTCGAATAGTCACTCCGAAAGAAATACCAAGAACCACAGCGCACAGCTTCTACCATTCTTAGCATGAACAGAAGAAATACTCGGAGGCCTATGCAATCAACATTGGCCTTGCATTTCTTTCGTACCGACAGGAATCATGATTTCTTGGTGTGAATAAGAACACACAACACATGCAATCGTACACGCAAACATATTTGAAAATTTGTAGGGCTTTTGACGTTGGAAAAATGAGTGTTTGTGCTAGAAACAGTGCTATGCCAGAACTCATTGATTAACAGGAAAAGACAGACTTTCCCGAATTAGCATCCGCAACAGCGTGGCGCTTTAAAAATCTAAAAAATTCGATCACCAAACATCAAATCGACCGTGCGTCGGATAACGCTCTCATTTCTACTTCGTACACGCAACTTGATTTTATTCCAAATTATTTCGCAAACAAAAGTAACTGCACTCACAATCCAGCCACACCAAACCAGTGTCGGCACAGCAAATTCATCATTCACATCCAACTTGTTATGGTTTCTGTTTTGGATATTCTTATTCACTAGATATTTCACCACCAGATCACTCTGTTCTTGGAACCATTTATTGAATACTCCTGCACCATTCAATCGATGAATTATGTCCTCTATGGGTTCAACGAAAGGATCATTCGATATCAATTGAAAATACATCGGATATCTACCGAAAGGAATCTCACTTAACAAGTGATAAGCTTTTAAGCCCAACCGTTTCTGTGCTTCTAAGAATGGTTGGGCCTGCCAATTGAGATCGAAAAATGCTATGGAATCGTTAAATTTACTTTGTTCCAGTACCAGCTCACCGAATGTCACCTCATCAATTCTATCATTCCATCCACCAAAATTCGTCACGTCTTCCAATACCATAACGAACCACTCTTTCCGAAACGGATTTGCTAAAATTTGAACTGTGGATGTGTACAGTTCTTTTACTGAATTAATTTGAGGTTGGTAAATTGGCCACGTCATGTAGCTCTGAAACACCGATAAAATACCGTTTACCACAATCAGACCTGTGAAAGTCAAAGGTAAAACGACGCAAACGTCGGCACGGCTAATATTTCGATATCGGATGGCTGAATTGTCGTTGATTAAAAGATTGATGACGTCGGCGATGCATTGAAAAAATAAAATTTTCTTTTTGTTCAAATAGCCAGAAAGGATCAACGGAAATGACGAGGCCAAAATCAAAATGGAAGTGTACACGAGGAGATGCGTCCATGTGTCATTTTTCAAATACGTCACGAAATCAGAGTAGGGCTGGGAATGGGGAACTAACAATACCAACATTGCTTGATGATATGGATACAATAGTTTTGGCTTAAATTTTGTCATCAAATGACTTTGTACTAATATGTCTGCGTCTGAACTTCCGGATTTTATATATTCTGCTTCTGTCATTTTTATCACTTTAGTCGATGCATTAAAGAAATGACTAACAAGATCCCATAACTTGAGTACTTCAACAGTGTAAGTTACGTCGCTATACAATAAAAATCGAAGTGGCTTTCGGCGGTAATTCGGTCTTTTGTCGGTGAAATAGATTCGGAGATGTTCGTTACTTGTCACATTTATCAACTCGAATCCCATGAACGGATTGTATTTGAACACGTTGAAGGCAGGTTCCTCATCCTCAACGCTGAAGTAAAATGCGCTGAAAATGTTCACAACGCCAATGCTCCAGCTCCAGCGGAATAGTTCGTCTACGACATCGAACGAATCGACGTGGTCAGTGAGAAATACGCCTATTCTTACCCTGATGTCAATATGGCGAATAGCCTTAACTCCAGCCAACAATTTCGAGCCATTTCCAATTTCTGCACGCTTTGCGACCACAATTAGAAACGTATTTTTACTGCACTTCCGTTTTGTGACGTTTATATTGCTTTCCGCAAAGTCATCGTTAAAAACGTACACTGACTGAGGTGTTAAGCTGTGCACTCTGGCTTCGAATCTCGATGATGACGGCACAGTAAACCAATCGTCGAGCTCAGTTGACGATCCCATGAAAAACATGTTGTGATCGAAACCGTAAAAATCGTTTAATCGATGGATAAGATGTACACCGTCATGGCACCAAGCATACGACGATAGAAGGGTAACAATTATAATTGCTGTTAGCATCACTGAAGTCATGCTGTCGAAATTCGAATAATGATTGTTTGATAAACGTGAATGTTGTCACGGTACTTATGACTATCAAATGAATGACGACTGACTAATTAATCAAATTTTTTTGTTGAATAAATAAAACCTATTGACAATAAATAACTAGTAAAATCTGTGACGCCAAGGCCATAAAAATTGACAACAGACCCAGTATTTAAATGATTAGCTGATTACAACGCAAAGTTACTTATATTACCATCATGTCCGGAGCGATAGCGGAGGACTTGACGCAGTCTAACTTCCAAAAAAAGAACGAAGAAAATTTTTTGAGACGCGGCAACTATATATAGGCGAGAATTTAAGTTTCTTTCCTTTGGCCTGTATCACCACAAATCCTATTCTATCTTATTCGCGCTTCAAATACGAGCAAAACGAGCTATCACTCGACTATGTAACTTTAAAATTGCCGGAGATACATCGTTTTGAAGTTGGTCATTTTGATAGAAAATGCACCAAATTAACGTTTTCCAAACAATCAAAATCTTTCAACTTACTCTGTATGTTTCTATCTGTCTATCTGTCTATCTGTCTATCTGTCTATCTGCCTATCTGTCTATCTGCCTATCTGTCTATCTGCCTATCTGTCTATCTGTCTATCTGTCTATCTATCGACGGTCGATCTCGGAAACTAGTCAGCCAATCTCCATGAAATTTTGCAGGAACCTCAGGGTGGGCATAAAAATGAAAATGTGCTACGCCACTACCCCAGGAAAAACCAGAATTTTGTTTTATTGGCCTCGAAGTGGTTTCTGAGTGTGGTTTTCGAGGGTCGGGAACGCGTTTTCAGCTGTAGCTCAGCTGTATTGAAACCTGCAGGGGCGTGTGACCCATCAAATGAAAGGTATTCGCCACACGAATCGAACAAAAAAATAATTAGAAAAATTGGTGCAGATTTGGTTGAGCTAGAGTGGTCAGAGTGACCAAATTTTGAGCTACTCGAGCGTAGGATGAAAGGACTAATATTTTTGCGATTATGAGAGATAGAGAGTTACTTTCTTCGGCAAAGTCTCAGAGTTTTACGAGTAGAACGAACAGAGGGGCATATGTGAAAAATGTCGAAAGTTGGAAATGGGTGGGTCAATTATGTTTTTAGAGGTATTTCTTGAATGGTGGCAGATAGAGAGTTACTTTCTTCGGCAAAGTCTCAGAGTTTTACGAGTAGAAAAGAAGGGCATTTGCGAAAAATGTCGAAAGTTGGAAATGGGTGGGTCAATTGGGGTTTTGGAGATATTTCTTGAATGGTGGCAGATAGAGAATTACTTTCTTCGTCAAATTTTCGAATCTCGTCAAATTTTCGATTTTCGTTAAATTTCGTCAAATTTTCAAATTTCGTCAAATTTTCAAATTTCGTCAAATTTCGTCAAATTTTCAAATTTCGTCAAATTTTCGATTTTTGTCAAATTTTCGATTTTCGTCAAATTTTCGAATTTCGTCAAATTTTCGAATTTAGTAAAATTTTCGAATTTCGTCAAATTTTCGAATTTCGTCAAATTTTCGAATTTCGTCAAATTTCGTCAAATTTTCGAATTTCGTCAAATTTTCGAATTTCGTCAAATTTTGAATTTCGTCAAATTTTCAAATTTCGTCAAATTTTCAAATTTCGTCAAATTTTCAAATTTCGTCAAATTTTCAAATTTCGTCAAATTTTCGATTTTTGTTAAATTTTGTCAAATTTTCAAATTTCGTCAAATTTCGTCAAATTTTCAAATTTCGTCAAATTTTCGATTTTCGTCAAATTTTCGATTTTCATCAAATTTTCGAATTTTGTCAAATTTTCGAATTTCGTAAAATTTTCGAATTTCGTCAAATTTTCGAATTTCGTCAAATTTCGTCAAATTTTCGAATTTCGTCAAATTTTCGAATTTCGTCAAATTTTCGAATTTCGTCAAATTTTCGATTTTCGTCAAATTTTCGAATTTCGTCAAATTTTCGAATTTCGTAAAATTTTCGAATTTCGTCAAATTTCGTCAAATTTTCGAATTTCGTCAAATTTCGTCAAATTTTCGAATTTCGTCAAATTTCGTCAAATTTTCGTCAAATTTTCGTCAAATTTTCGATTTTCGTCAAATTTTCGATTTTCGATGAATAGTCAACATAGCGGTCACTACACAGCTTACATTACAATTCGGAATCAATGACACCTTCTCAATGATACAAACTTAACGACAAAACGTTGGCCACGTTTGGCTAAAAATGTATATGTTCTCTTCTATGAAAGCGTTTCTACACGTTAAGTTATATAGAATATAGGTTTTCATATTATTTGCATTTGTAATGTGTGCAACATTTACAACGATTTTAATAAAAATTTGGAATACGACTTCAAATGTTACTCTTACAATGTTCATAAACATATTTCAAGGTTTCATATGAAGTAATGAATAAATTTATAGATGAAACGATATTTATTGATATCTTTTATTTTTGCATAATTAGTATAAACATTTTTATGCTCAAAATAGCGGCAGAATAAAATCATTTGCATACATAGTCCATAACTTAAAAAATTAACAGTGTCACATCTTCACAAGAAGACGTAATATTGCACCAACTTTTTTACTTCAAAGTAAAATATGGTTTCATTGAGCGGCGTCTTACAACTAATATTGGTATCCTATGGATATAGATCGTAAGTGCGCTAGGTTAGAATGGTCCGGAGCACTGAGTATGAGTATACTAGATGCGGCACTGCACATTACGCATTTTATGCAAAGATTACTGTGTAGAGGTAGACTTTACTATTGCGAATTTTGACAACATGCACATACTTGAAACATTTCAAATCAAAGATGTGCAAAATTAGCGTAACAAAAAGACTTTTGAAATTTTTGCATATCCTAAAGTGTATAAAAAGAGACAAAATGTGGAGCCTTGATTATCAACACTATTTTTGTTCACAATTATGGACCATTTCATCATTGGTACGTATTAGCGTGTTACTAAAACAACTTTATGCAACTCAGCATCACAATGTTATCAGCTGAGTTCTTTCGAAGTTTGACACTAAGTCAATGTGCCGTTCTGAAATAATTTAGCCGCCGCCGATCCCTTACCAGTCGGCGCACCGCCGCCGACTATTTTAAAACCGGCACACACCTCTAATTTTCGTCAACTTCCGACTTAACTTCTAAAACGACTGATATCCCGGCAAAAACTCTTTCAGAGCAAAGTTGGACGCAGTCTACAGTCTATATGTGTGATAACTTCTAAAACAAGTGATATCGCTAGAGGTGACGCTGTCAGCGTCGTTACGCAAAATTGAATTTCACAGCCAATTAATTGAAATTAGCTGATCTAGTTTTCCAAACCATTCGCCAATTTTTTTTTTTTCAGAAAAAATTTTAACCAACAGAATTTTGACTGAAAAATTTTCAACAAAAAATTCTGCGTCGCAAAGTGGCAGATGCTCACGGACAAACCTACGAGAACATTTAATCTGCCACATGCGACGCAGAATTTTTTGTTGAAAATTTTTCAGTCAAAATTCTGTTGGTTAAAATTTTTTCTGAAAAAAAAATTGGCGAATGGTTTGGAAAACTAGATCAGCTAATTTCAATTAATTGGCTGTGAAATTCAATTTTGCGTAACGACGCTGACAGCGTCACCTCTAGCGATATCACTTGTTTTAGAAGTTATCACACATATAGACTGTAGACTGCGTCCAACTTTGCTCTGAAAGAGTTTTTGCCGGGATAGCTTATCTTACCCAAATTAATTTGGTAATAGCCATTTCACAGTGATTTTGACTACTCGCACGCGTAAAGCTCGGAACAGATCAGACTAATCTGAAAATTTCCAGATCAGATTGATAAATTTTCAGATCAGATCTGAACTGAATCTGAAAAATTCGATCTGAAATTATCAAGGCCAAAATCAAATGAAATTATCAGATTCAGATCAGATTACTATTGAATTGAATCTGATCTGAATCTGAAATTTCAAATCGCTTAATTTCAGATTCAGTTCAGGTAAAAACTGATTTGATCTGTTTATCTGAAATATTTGCATGAAAATTTTAGAAATTTTCAGATCAATCTGAAAAAATTCAGATTTTCAGATTTCAGTTTGAATTCAGATTTAATTTGGAATTTTCAGATTCAGATCAGATAAATTTTAAATCAATCTGAACTGAATCTGAAAATTTCAGATAGGCCTTTTTTCAGTTTCAGATCAGATAAAAGTGATCTGTTCCGAACATTACGCACGCGCCTGAGAATGTTAATTGACGCCGTAAGTGTGCCTAAAATTTGAATTTTAAGTGAACGATTCGATGAAAAAGTCACTTACGGCGTGAATTCCAGTCTGTTTTAAACTATTCGCACGCGCGTGCGAATAGCCAAAACAACGAATACTGGCTATTCGCACGTAGAGGTGTGCGTCGGTCAAAAATTCTCGGCGGCGGCTAGCCGAGTGTAGATGTGTCGGAGGTGGCGCGCCGAAAATGATATTTCTCGGCGGCTCGGCTCAGTTGCGGCGCGCCGATATATTTTGAATAATTTAAAAAAAATTCTAAAAATTCATAGAAAAGTCAATGTTTTTACAGTTACTCGTAAGAATACCTACTTCATTTCTAATCTAATACACGAATTATGAGTTCCTGTGAACTCTGATGTAAAGCCAACAAAGTTTCATTTTTATTTAGTGAAACACACTAGACATCAAAATCTGAAGTGAAAGCATTTTCGCTCATAATGTCCACAGCTGGGCTCGAACTAGCAACCTCTGGTTCATAAATCCAGCGCCTATCCAACTCGACCAACTTCATTTCTTTCAAATTTTGAATCTTTGAAAATTTAATTCGAAGATACCAATAAACTGGGTTTGCTAATAGTCGAAAGAACAATGAAACTTCTAAAGTTCGTTATTAAAAACTCATTACTTTAGTAGTACGACTCGAGTTTATTTTTCATAAAATGCAGAGGGATGGTCCATAAAGTACGTAACTCGAAAGAGTCACAGGTAGGTCTGGACATATTGTTACAGATAGTGCAAAATATTCAAAACTATATGGAAACGTAATTACGAGATATAATGATAAGTCTGGAAAATGCAGATTTGGGATGTGAGGTAAGAGTCGACTAAAATTTCTTTTCAAAAAACACGTTTCGTTCGCCCTTCGTTGAATAAAAGAAATTTTTTCAACAATTTTGGTCAAGTCAAAGCAATACAACACTTTGTCAATGTTGAATTACTGACCAAGCTATACAACAATTTTATTAATAAATACAAATTCAACACAAGATATTTGTAATATGACATTAAGGCAGATTGCGATTTTAATTTAATTTAATTTAGTTTTAAGTTGACGTAAAACGAGGAAATTATAAGGAATTTTTCCATACAAATTGTATTGTCAATCGACTTATAAATCGAATGTTTTACGTCAAATTATAATATTAAGTAAAAATCGCAATTTTCTTATCATTCCACGCGCTTTCTCAGAAGGAAGTTTACGTTAAACATACACGATGTTTTACAGCACTCATCGAACCGTTTTATATCGATGAAATATTCCATATACCTAAACAATAATAGAAATTATGCTTTTAAAAGACATTACGTGTTAAGAACGAAGATTTGCGATTGCTACCATTCAAAGAAACGCTAGGCTCCATCGGAGAAATTGAAAATCGTGATATTTAGTTGAATGAGGCCCTAAACTTATTTTGTTGTCCAGCCGATGAAAACAGTCGGCGGCTGGCGGCGGCTGATGTCATATTTCTGTATCGGCGGCGGCGATCGGCTGAGTACCTCCAGCTGAACTCGGCGGCGCACACCTCTATTCGCACGCGAAAAGAACTGCTTATGGAAAAAAGAATACGAGTTTTGGGTGGCGTGAAAATCATATTCGTTTTTTCCATAAGCAGTTCTTTTCGCGTACGAATAGCCAGTACACATAAGATTACGAAAGAGAAAAGAGTGCAACCGACGGTATAAAGCGGCTGTAATTGTAGTTGTAAAACGATTTTGAGATTTTGAGTGTGTTGGAATGGTTAACTAAAAAGAACAAGAGCGATCTTCTTCTAAAGAAGATATTTATTTGTCGCAGATACATATAAATCATGACCCTTCGTAATTTAGTAGAATTCAGTATAGTTTGAAATTGGACACACTTGTTTGTTTGTTTAGATGGCACCACGTGAAATGTGTCAGTCGAATAATTTCGAAAGATTTTTTTGTGTGTGTTGTGTGTCAATTTTGAGATTTTGCACATTTTGATCGAAAAATATTTTCTACCAAAGCACTCCAAGAACAGTTACGAGAACAGAATTAAATAAGAGGCCTCCACAACGCAGTAATCCAAAATTCTCATATAAATTCAGTATTTTTATGTTGAAATAGGCCACTGCGTTAAGGACGTTCCATACCATAGAGTTACACTCGAGAGGTGCCAAGGTGGCGCTGTCATTATTTAAACATGTCTGGTTTCCCATATATTTTTGTGGTTCCCTTTGATCGACAGCGCCACCATGCCACCTCTCGAGTATAACTCTATGTTCCATACAAAATAAGAGGTTAAATGACAGTTAAAAAAATCTGTTTTTGTGCCCGTTATTGGAGGTATTGTTTCTATCTACTTTTAATAGTAGTATTCCGTAAATACACGTCATAAGGCGTACTAAGGTTCTACATCCACTCTTTTTTTCTATTAAACCAACTTCAGGTCTATGTACTCTATGATCTAAGAGTACAGTTATGCCGCTACCGAGTTAATCCAACCATGATAAAAAATCCAACCCAGATCTTTCATCTTTCATCATACTTATCATCTTCTTTCTTTCGTTGAAGTGAGGTTTCGCTCTCAGACAACTATCAGTTCTCCCTAGTTTCAAAGCAACTGGAGAAGGTGGCTGCTAGGATTCACAATAATTGACAAAATGACACTTTTTGTATAAGGAAAATGTCACTTTGTGGGTTATTGTGAATGACGCGGCGCGAAATTCCTCAACACCCTATTAATTAATTTCACGTTGGTAGAAGAAGATATCTGTTTCGGAGTACGATGGTGGCATGACGTCAGTATAGTATAGCACAACCCATCATTAGCTGTATCCATCGGCTAATTCTTCACCACTGATAACTTGTTATCTCATGTGAACTAGCTTTAAGTAACATAAAATCGGAGGAGGTGGTTTTATAGAACACGGAAGGAATTACGTTGTTAGGTACACATGAAGAAATATCCTACAAAAAACCACAAACATCTCAGAAAGCATACTGTCAAAGCACCTTTGCTGTGCTTTGATACTGTGCAGTCACACAATTCTCAAGTCAGTTATCACTAAAAGCTCGAATAGCTTTCAGTCGAACTTAACCATCGTATAAGAAATCTCTTCGGACGGTAGAAGCGTCAACTTACCTTAGAATCTTCGACACCAAATTCTCTGAACGCATCGACCGCACACACACTGATATGTAAAAAGCCTAAATGTATGACTTATCTGTCACATATTTCGCACATATTTCGCAAACTCGGTGGCTGCAAAATATTTGTCTTTTGGCTCATACATTTTCTGTCATATTTTGCAGTTGTCTTTAGAATAATATTTGGACTCATCTTCCTTACCTAACAGTGTACAATGTGCGAATTAAACAGCCTCCATACACTTCGGCCAACACTCAACGTGTTGAGTGTTGGCCGAAGTGTATGGAGGCTGTTTAGTGCGAATAGCCGAAGTATGATGTGACTATTCGCACAATGTGCAAATAGCATTTTCGTTTTTGAAAACTCGGTCCGTCACAAGCTTGTTAATGTCAAGGCTGTATACTTTGGGGAGGTCACGCAGATGCAGATACGCGGGTTACACACTACGTTTCATACAAAAAATTCACCACGCCATACAAATTCAATTTTGGTGAATTTGTTTGTATGGAAAAGGTGTGTTCCCGCGTATATAGAGTGTTCCATTTCGGAGATGGTTCAAGTTTGTCCCACGGCATCTTCATATAAAAAATACCGAAAGTGAACACGTAACTCATTTTTTGTATGATGTCCCACGGCATAAAAGTGAACTATATCCGAAATGGAACGCCCTATCTAATAAAAAAGTATACAGCCTTGGTTAATGTATCATGAATGATGCTGAAATTTAAAAAAAATGTTCAGTTTTTTTCTGTTTCAAGTATCCGGTTGTAGGTGTAAATAATTTACATTTTTCTTCGATATGACCTGTTAGATCCACGCAAACAGATTATTCGCTTTGATTTGTATTATGATGCCAAGTCCACTTCGCAATGACACCAAATAGTATTTTCATTCCAACACAAAATGACATTGTTTCTGTTAGTCTTCGTAATTTCTGCCATTACAGAAATATATTGCGGCAAGGTATGAAAATGAAACCATTGAAACATTCAGATTGATCGATTTATCAAAACATATCAATCCATTTTTGAGGATATTGCATTCAAATACGATGGCATGGACTGGCAAACATCGTTACCCAATTACTTTGATGTAGCTATGGAAGATATTAAACTTAAAGAAGGATCTGACACGATTTTCTTAATCAAAGGAAATGTTGAACAAAAATTTGACCTGGATGATGAATGGAAGGTAACACGGAAATAATATGTGTAGGGTTGCCATTCGTCCTCTTTTTAGAGGGCATGTCCTCTTTTTTCGTCTAATTCTTCTTTTTTGTAAAAATTCTAAGAACATCACTTTTTTCACACAACGTCCTCTTTTGTCCTCTTTTTTCTAAATATCAGGGCTTACTTTAGAGAATTTTAATTCTGAAAATTCCGAAAATTCTAAAAAAATTCCGAAAAAGTTCAGATAAATTCTGAAATAATTTTTCGGAATTTTTCAGAACTTTTTCGGAACTTTTTCAGAATTTTCGGAATTTTCAGAATTAAAATTCTCTAAAGTAAGCCTTGCTAAATATTGTTAAATTTTAGCAAAACTTAACAGATGTGGTCAAATTTTACGGAAAAAATTTCGCTGCGCAGCTATTTCTAAAGCTACATAGTTTCTACAGCATTCGAATGATATAGTTGACTAGTCCTCGCAGTCAAAAATTCGACTCCATATTTAGGAATTAAGGAAGCTTTAGCATTATGATTGGGAATTTTTATGTTTTTATATGCATAAAATAAGGAGTAAACCAGGAGTATTAAAAAAAACGAAATTAAGTTGAAATCGAGTCATATTCTAGCAGCAATTTAAAAATGCAACTAATGTGAAATAGGCAGATTATAGGAAATTCGTGAGAAACGGAAAGGTTTTAGAAAATTTTCCTACATTGGTCAGAAACAGTCAGATTTCAGAAAATGTGCCTAGAACAGGCCTAGATTTGTAAATTATTAAGAAACACGTTTCTTATTTTTTAAATTTTTACTTCGAAACAAAAATGGAGTATCGAAAAAAACTTATGAATTTCTTCTGAGATAAGTGCATGTTTGTAGCTTACAGTTCAAGAACACCAAGTTAAGTTAGCAAAAAAAGTAAAAGAATCACTTTTCTGGAAAATGAGGAAGAATATGAAGGTTTTTATAAAAAAAGGAAAAAAAGGTCATGTTTACAAATGGTAGGTACTGAAACCTCGGATTCGCCTCAAACCAAATGAAATTTTAATTTTAACTTTTCTCACTAATTATTTGAATATCTATTGGTCCACATAGAATAATAAAAGAGCTAAGACTCTATATTTGTCCTCTTTTTCGAATTAAAAGGCGTCCTCTTTTTCGAATTAAAAGGCGTCCTCTTTTTTCGTACAAAATATCCTCTTTTCGAATTTTCAAAAATGGCAACCCTAAATATGTGACCAACTTTTGGGCATTTCAATTTCATTTCTTTGGATTGATGTAGGTGGAAATAAAACTCTTCCATAGTGATACTGCTGACGGTGAATACACTGAATATGCGTCATTTCCCGAGTTCGGGGTCTGTGCTTTCATGAAGTCGCTGTAAAGAGTTACTTTTATCCAGCTATGAAGGAGTGCTCGAACCTACCAGATCCTGAAACGTGTCCGATAACAAAGGTCACGGTGCGGTTGAATTAATTTTAACTGAGCATTTCGATGCACTTTTGATATTTTTCGATATTATTAGTCAACTCGGAGCCCTGAACAAGGTTCCACAAAAATTTTTGATTTTCATCCGTATTTTCGGTGACAGTGGTGCATCGTCCATCCTGTCTACAGAGAGAGTGGAGGAAAACTGGTTGTGGTTTCAATCGATAGTGCCTGAAATTCTAATAACAATTGTACAAAAATGTGGTACCCTAAGTGCAAGTGAAGCCGACAGAGACATGCTAAAGTTGAAAAAACGTGATTTTCAAACAGTCATAGAGGCGTGGATACATGAGGGATGAAGCTAATAAATAGTTCTAGCAGTAGAGCAACATTTCCTCTACCAATGACCAAAAAATTATTTTTGGAGACCAACTACATAAAGGCCGACAGTAGCTCAAAGTTTTTCCCTCATATTTGGTAAAATTTGCAGGTTTCAGAGGTACCTGAGACGCACTTATTAAAATTTTTTGTAATTAAAATGGTTAATTCTGAAATGCTGGAAGTCTCAGCTGTCCATCGACACCACACATGCAATGACTCATGTCAACAGTGCCGATATGTTGCTCGAATAAGTGAAATGTGTCCTTCCACAACGAAATTTTGTGCATGATTTGAAATATCTATATAAAAAGCAAAAAATCGATGTTATTTTGCTTTTTTCGTTGTTCCTATAACTTTGTTTATCAAACAAATCATTCCAGCAGTGTTTTCAAAGACTTTTCAAATCAAGCACAAAATTTCGTCGTAGAAGGACACATTTCACTTATTCAAGCAACATATCGGCACTGTTGACATGAGTCATTGCATGTGTGGTGTCGATGGACAGCTGAGACTTCCAGCATTTCAGAATTAACCATTTTAATTACAAAAAATTTTAATAAGTGCGTCTCAGGTACCTCTGAAACCTGCAAATTTTACCAAATATGAGGGAAAAACTTTGAGCTACTGTCGGCCTTTATGTAGTTGGTCTCCAAAAATAATTTTTTGGTCATTGGTAGAGGAAATGTTGCTCTACTGCTAGAATTATTTATTAGCTTCATCCCTCATGTATCCACGCCTCTATGACTGTTTGAAAATCACGTTTTTTCAACTTTAGCATGTCTCTGTCGGCTTCACTTGCACTTAGGGTACCACATTTTTGTACAATTGTTATTAGAATTTCAGGCACTATCGATTGAAACCACAACCAGTTTTCCTCCACTCTCTCTGTAGACAGGATGGACGATGCACCACTGTCACCGAAAATACGGATGAAAATCAAAAATTTTTGTGGAACCTTGTTCAGGGCTCCGAGCTGACTAATAATATCGAAAAATATCAAAAGTGCATCGAAATGCTCAGTTAAAATTAATTCAACCGCACCGTGAGGTATAACTACTAATAAAACAGAAAAATATTTCGAGGACTCCGTTCTGAGTTAAAATGTGTAAAATGATAACATTTTTTGTAGGCGAAGTACCATGCCAAAGCACCTAGCAGGGTAATAGAGATTTTTTGGTGTCAAATAGAGTAGTTTTTAGTACGAGTTGCCATTTACATTATATTAGACAGGAGTCGCCGTGAGATGCCGCATTGGAGGCAAATTTGAAAACGAAAAAGTGGTTACTGCGAAGGGTTTTCATTTAACTTTTATTAAAGAATTTACATTCAGTTACGTAATTTAGTTATTTGTATGCAGACTGCTAACGTGATGTTAGATTATTTGTTAAAATAATGTACATTTCAGTGATCATATTTTCATTGAAAGAACGTTCGTGCCTATTTTTCGAATATATCTTGGCTCCTACCGCATTTTTAAGAGTGTAAAAATCTTATAAAATAAAAATGACATTTGACACTGCCAAAATTACTTACTTTATTTTTTTCTATTACCCTGCTTGGTGCTTTGACCATGCAAATTGTGAATTTGATCCTATCGTTTTTCGTGAATTCTTGAAACCGGGCTTTTACAAGTCTTATGCAGATTTGTATAAAAATGGTAACCATGAAACTGGAATCGTTGTACGAGGATCTGTACATGAAAAATGATTTCAAATTGCTTGATGTAAATTTGTGTTCCAATAATTTTGAAATAAAACTGAACTGCAGTGTACGGGAGATCAGTTACGGACGAGAAAGATTTATGCCGCAAGCATAAAAAGTAGTTTGTAGGCTTAGTAATGCGAAATTACGCATTCATATTTTCCTTTTAATTCTTTTCAATTTAACATTTTTCTTACGATGTTTCACATAAAGCCTTCGAGCATTGTATACTACTGTGAGGTGTATACTACCAAGCTTTGAACAAAAACTTCGAACAACTTGAAATCAAGCCATTGGCGATTTTTAAAAGCTAGGCGTTAAATGATTCAGCGACTTTTCTGAGTAAGTTACAGAACCAATTTTGTACTGAATAATTTCGGTTTCACGCAGGAACCGGTCTACACTGGGGTAGTCAAAATCGTTTTTGGTTGATATCTCTCACAAAAAGAAACGGGTTTCCCTGAAATCATGGTCGGTGGTGGACATTTAAAAGTAGGCGTCTTTGGACTTTCGAAAAAGTTTCCTAAAATCAAAAGGTTTTTGAGAATCCGGCAAATCCTGAAGTTCTTGATCCGGGAGGATTCTGAACCATGGGGATTGATGGAATTTCAGGAACCAGCCAACTACTATCTTAATCATCCCTTTCAGAATCCAAAAAAATGTGAGTTTTCTCAGAGTTCTAGAACTGGACACTGCTGGACAATGTGGAGTGATTGAATTTTAGGAAATAGTCCTCTACCAGGTCAATAATCCCAGAAGGAGCACAGGAAATCAGCAAAAAGAACGTCCTTCAAAACTTTCAGTTCTAGAATTAGGAGCGGTAGAAAGAGGCCAGAACTATATTGGTCTGTAATTCTTCCTTATTTAACTTAAATAATGTATAATGTCTTTCAATCCCCGAAAAACCAAAAACCTGTATCGCTTCCAACCCTGGTTCTGGCTATATCCCATCAGGACAATAAGCTAAGATGTTAGGGATTATTGAGGAATCATGCAGAGCTTCTGAAAGTCCCAAATTCAAAACACATTCAAAAATTACACTGAAAAGTCGTAAAATTCCTTCAAAATGGAGCAAAGGCGGAAAAGTAAAAAAAGTCGTGTATATATTGTTCCTCAGTCCTGCGGATTTTTTTTTTCAAACTTTTTCTCTCATTTGTACAATTTTGCTAATCATTGTTAGCTGAGGGACAACATGGGATGTACACAAATTATGATCGTCCTAGATGTACATTTTGCGTTTTTCTTTGTAGTGATGCTCAGGCTAGTTGTGGTATTGCTCGAGTCTCCATGACTGACGTTGAACGGTGCCATCCATACGTACATCTTTCAGAACATTGGATCTAACGAATCGTTAGTAACGATTCAGACCATTTGTAGTCGGAATTGATGCTGAAGAGTGAAACAAACGCTTAGTACGGTTCTAGGATAACTTAATCAATATGATACCCAAAACAGTCAACAATCAAAAATTGAATATATAATCTATAGACCAACAGGACGACCCTTCAGGAATTAAGGCCAACACACATTAGCATCTAGTGTCATCGGGAATACGATATTTCTATTGTTTCAATCAGGTAAAATCGGTTGAAACCGGTTTTAACAATAGAAATATCGTATTCCCAACTGACACCAGAGGTGAGCCGGTTATCCGAAAAACCGGAATTTTCGGTTCGGTTGGAACCGAACCAAAAACTTCGGTTCGGTTTAGACCAAACCGAATATTCCGGTTCGGTTCAAACCGAACCGAAAAATCCGGTTTTCCCGTAATGCAATATGAATGAAGCCAGACTCGTCAAAATTGATTGATTTGATCATAAACTCACCAAAAATATGTAAACGGGGCAATTGTATACGAATTGCAATGAAATCAGAAAATCTATCGAACATGATTTTTCACACAAATTGTATATTATTGCTCTGTTTACTTATTTTCGGCGAGTTTATAATCAAATCAATCAATTTAGACGAGTCTGGCTTCATTCATATTGTATTACGGGTAAACCGGAATTTTCGGTTCGGTTTGAACCGAACCGGAACATTCGGTTTGAACCGAACCGGAACATTCGGAGTTTTTGGTTCGGTTCAAACCGAACCGAAAATTTCAGTTTTTCGGATAACCAGCTCATCTCTGACTGACACTAGATGCTAGTGTGTGTTGGCCTTTAAAGAATGAGCGGATGGACTAATTCAGTGACACTTTATTTTATTGCAAAGAACACACACACGGTAAAATCAAATATAATTTACAAAATTAAACTGATGTTCACTTAATTCACTTCAACTTAGAATTATTTGGTTAGTTGTTGAATTCCAAACTCTTATTCAAATTCGACTAGAAATCTCCTAGCTATCTTTCCAAAACAATAATTCCGCTCAAGTAACAAGTATTTTCAATTTAATTTCCTTTAAATTTGCTTCACATTACAAGGTACCAACGAGCTCGATAGAAAAACTGACATATGTTCCTGAAGGAGGAAAGCCTTTTTTAGCGACCAACTACTTGGACTCAAAAGTAGTAAATTGTAAATCATGTAAAACAAACAACAATATTGTGGTTTGGTGTGATATGAGTTGCAGATAGAGATGACCCAGTGGAAATAAAATGACGGCGGTAATCTTAAAAATTACGTTTTAGCGGAAACGCTTTACTTTAAATGTGTGTACATTTCCGGTGAAATAAATTATTGCGAAAGCATCCACTTTTGAGAAGCTTTACGATAGCACCATTAGTCAGATGGCTGCCACATCTCTTATTGTAAAGCTAAACAAAAATCGTAGAGTAAAAATTCTGAATATTGAATGGGCCCGTGATTGACGTTATGCTCGAAAAATATTCTCTGGTCAAATTCGTGCAACTTGTCGCTCATTACTCAGTACCGACCTCTGTAAATAATTGTTCCACTGACGAGCTTCTACATGCGGTGATGCGCAACCGTTGGTTTGCGCATTGAGCTTAATTATGGTTATCCAAATGTTTTGTAGTGTGGTGAATCGAAATGGTGAATGTTTGTTGTTTCGTTCAACGTAATTTAACTCCGAAATTGCTCATTTCATATAGTACTTGCATTTCTTTCGTAACGACAGGAATCATGATTTCGTGGTGTGAATAAAAACACTTGCGATCGTACATACAAGCAAACATATTTGAAAATTTTGAGGCTTTTCGACGTTGGAAAATTGAGTGTTCGTGCTGCAAGCAGCGCTATGCTAGAACTCATTTAACGAATTAACATCCAATTGCGTGACGCTTTACAAAATCTAAAAAATGTGATCGTCAATCATCAAATCGACCGTGCGTCGGATAACGCGCTCATTTCTATTTCGTATACGGAATTTGATTTTATTCCAAATTACTTCGCAAACAAAAGTAACTGCACTCATAATCCATCCGCACCACAACAGTGTCGGCACAGCAAATTCGTCATTCACATCCAATTTGTTATGGTTTCTTCTTTGGACATTTTTATTCACCATAATTTTCACCGACAGATCACTCTCCTCTTTGAGCCATTTATCGATAAGTCCTGCACCATTCAATCGATGAATTATGTCCTCTATGGGTTCAACGAAAGGAAAATTCGATTTCAATTCAAAATTTATCGGATATCTACCGAAAGGAATCTCACTTAACAAGTGATAAGCTTTTAGGCCCAATCGTTTCTGTGCTTCTAAGAGATTTTGAGCATATTCATTTGGAATAAAACTTGCTATGGAATTGTTAAATTTTCTTTCTTCCAGTACCAGCTGATCAAATGTCAACCCATGAATTTTATCACTCCAGCCACCAAAATTCGTTGAGTTTTCCAATTCCATCACTAACCAATCTTTCCATCCGTTTTCACTTGCTAAAATTGGAACTGTGGACTTGTAGAGATCTGTCACTGAATTAATTTGAGGTTGGTAAATTGGCCACGTCATGTAGCTTTGAAACACCGACAGAATACCGTTCACCACAATCAGACCTATGAAAGTCAAAGGTACAACGACGAAAACGTCGGCACGGCTAAGGTCTCGATATCTGATGGCTGAATTGTCGTTGATTAAAAGATTGATGACGTCGACGATGCATTGAAAAAACACAATTTTCTTTTTGTTCAAATAGCCGGAAAGGATTAACAGAAATGACGAGGCCAAAATCAAAATGGAAGTGTACAGGAGGAGATGCGTCCATGTGTCATTTTTCAAATACGTCACGAAATCAGAGTATGGCTGAGAATGAGGAACTAACGCTGCCACCATTTCTTGTCGATGTGGATACAATCGTTTTGGCGAAAATCGTGTCGGAATTTGAGCATTTAGCAATATGTCTGCGTCTGAGCTTCCGGATTTCTGAAATTCTGCGTATGACATTCCTACCAGTTGAACAGATGCATTGAAGAAACGACGAACAATACCCCAAAACTGGACTTCATCAGTGGTGAAGGTTACGTCGCTATACTATAAAAATCGAAGTGGATTTTGGCGGTAATTCGGTTTTTTGTCGGTGAAATAGATTTGGAGATGTTGGCTTCTTGTAACATTTATCAACTCGAATGCCGTGAACGGATTGTATTTGAAAACGTTGAAGACAGGTTCCTCATCCTCAACGCTGAAGTAAAATGCGCTGAAAATGTTCACAACGCCAATACTCCAGCTCCAACGGAATAGTTCGTCTACGACATCCAACGAATCGATGTGGTCAGTGAGAAACACGCCTATTCTTACCCTGGTACCAATATCTCGAATGGCCATAACTTGAGCTCGGATAACTTGCGAGTCATTTCCAATTTCTGCACGCTCTGCGACCACAATTAGAAATGTATTTTTACTGCACTTCCGTTCTGTGACGTTAAAATTGCTTTCCGCAAAGTCGTCGTTGAAAACATACACTGTCTGAGGTGTAAATCTATCCACTCCGGCTTCGGATCTCGATGACGACGGCACAGGAAACCAATCGTCGAGCTCAGTTGACGATCCCATGAAAAACATGTTGTGATCGAAACCGTAAAACTCGTTTAATCGATTGATTAGATGTACACCGTCATGGCACCAAGCATACGTCGATAGAAGGGTAACAATTACAATTGGTGTTAGCATCACTGAATTCATGCTGTTGAACCGCAGCAGCAGCATATCGTATAATGATTGTTCGACAAAAGTGAATGTTGAATAGCACGTGCCACGGTACTTGCGACTATCAAATGAATGACGCCTGACGGATTGAATCACATCACTGCGTCGATTATACAAATTGTTTTGTTGAATAATTATTGGTTATAAACTAGGCCCGACCTCGTGGGCGAGTCAGGTCCCTTGGCTGACTAAATTTTTCAATAATTCCAGTCTTAAGTTTTTTTTTACCATTTTTAAATGATGTTTTTAAGATCACGAAATTGAAGTCACATGAAAAATGTCTCTTTTATTTAGAAAACAGCAGTCATCGCACGCTTTATTTTACACAAATTTGTTTGATTTTCTGAAGAAACAAAAAGAGCTATGAGTTGAAGATCCAGCGAGCGATGTTTTACTCCTAATATGAGTCTACTGAGAAGCGCTTAGGAATACAATTTCAAGCAAAAATTGTCGTATATCCCAGATTACCTGTCCAATAAAAATCCAATGTTCGAATTAAACCGCATCAATTACGATACTGGTCGAAAACACTTAATACCTAATGTAAACTAAGGCCGAATGAAATTATAACAAAATATTTTCAAATCTGCGATTTCTAAAGCCTCTGAGAATTACTCGAGTTATCGTGTTATCAAGCAAGCAAGATTGTTCTAGACTTCCAGATTGTTAGACCAGAAATCCGGAATTTCACTTACCCGTCAAATGAGAAGTTTTTCTGGAAATCCGTTGCAAAAATTTCGTGGTAACGAGTTGTGTACAATTAGTGTTATCTCAATACTCTAATATTATCCCATCTACGAACTTATGAATATCATTACAAAATGATGTGAAATCAACTTGAAGTAAATGTTTTTTAGGAAAATTCGGAATTTTGTGTTTGTTAAGTTGCCCTTTTCATATAAACTTCGTAGCCGCTGAGGCTATTTGTATGTCACCGCCTTCGTGAGCAACTCAGAGTTGACTTAACCTGTTCTTTTAGAACCTTGTCCCCCCTGACCCCTGAGTATTTAATTTTGTCACGACTTGGTTGTTAGTATTTAAATGATTTGAGCGGAAAACAATCCAAAGTTACTTAACAGAGCATAGACGCATTTCTCTTACCCAAACTAATTTCACGTTAGGAGAAGAAGATATCTGTTACCGGAGTACGGTGGTGGCCTGACGGCCGATCGAACAACCCATAGTTGTATCCATCGGCTCCTTCTTCACAACTGAAAATATGTTATCGCACGTGTACTAGCATTGAGTAACACACAATCAGAGGATATCGTGGTGTAATAGAACACGAGGAGTCACCGACTTCCTGGGATTATTTTGAAGTCGGTGACTCCTCGTTGTAGGGTTCACTTGAAAAATCATCATAAAAAAACCGAAAACTTTTTAGAAAGCATACTGTGCAGTCACACAAATCTCCAGTCAGGTATCACAAAGAAGTCGAAAGACTTTGAGTCAAACTTAACACCGTATAAGAAAGTTCTTCGGACGTAGAAAGATACAAGCTTTGATTTACCTTAGAATCGTCGACATCAAATTCGCTGAACGCACCGACCCCACGCGCGCACTGATATATGTAGAGCTTACTGTCGAAACAGTGATGGAAACCCTTCGCTATTACAGTCTTAGTTTCTTTCTGAGCAACATGAAAATGTTCCGGATTCGAGGAACTGCGAAATTCAGTCTACGCGTTTCGTGGTATGGTTTGTAGCGCTGCATAAAGCGGTCAAAGCCGATATTTTGAATTTTTGTATGGGAATTCACATTCAAACGTTGTTATCTCCGCTGTTTTTAAAGAATAAGAGCCAGATTTTGCTAGGTTTCCATCTTTTATGGAGTTTTATCGATTGGCTCTGTTACATAAATATCTATTAATTACATAAAATTTAGTACTCCGTAAGGCCCTTTAGCACTAGATGTCATAAAATTTATTATTCAGCGCTTGGAATCGACTTTTTATTATATTATTAATTCGGTGTATTTACCATTTACGCTAGTGTACATATTGTACCTTAGTCATGCGGAAATTTTTTTTCAAATTTTTCTCTCATTTCTACAATCTTACGTATTGCAGGAGGTATGTACAATTTTGCTTATCATTGTTAGCTGAGGGACAACATGACCATGACCAATGTACATGTTATTAACTTGCCTCGATTTGAAGGATTCTCATGTGAGCTCAAGACCTATTTGTTAGGTCATAACGATTTTAATTTTTAATTTTGATTATCTCACCTTGTTAGAGCTTAATTACATGTTTCATTATTGTTGTGAATTACTCCTAATAGAAAACTTTAACTACGACTGATTACGCACGAGCATTGTGAATTTTTACTTCCTAATTGTTGTTTTTTTTTCAATTTTAATTATGAATCTCGCAATATCCATCCTTCACCCTCACCCTTGCTTTAGTTAAATTTAATTTGTTTCGATTCGTTTATCTTGAATTTTTATATTTTTTGTTCAGTTGATTTTTTTAAGAAAGTTTTTTTTCGTAGCTCTTTCGAATTGACTTCGTCACACTAGTACTACGCAGATGTTTTTGTATTTGTAATCACTTTAAACTGAAATAAATGAAATGAAATGAAATGTACAATGTACATTGTACGGATGAGATGTAGTATGGGAGTCTCACACATAAATTATGATCGTTAGACCATTCGTAGTGGGAATTGAAGCTGAAGAGTGAAACAAACGCTTGGTACGGTTTTATGATCATTTACTCAATATCAAGGTTGCACTAGCGTCGCTAGTCATTAGCGACGCTATTAGCGTCGCTACTAGCGCCGCTATTTTCAAAATTTGTCGCTACTAGCGTTAGCGCTCGGTAGAATGTCATTAGCGAAAAATTTTCCGCTGATCGCTAATCACTTCGCTAATGAAAAATAGAACTTTCTAGGAATTGAACAATTTAACATTGAATTATTAGAATAGACCCTTTAAGTTGAAAAAAAGACTAGATGGTCTGGAGGGATGAATTGACAGCTGACAGCTGTAATCGGTTCGGTTTTGATTACTTTCGTTCACTTTAATTGAATAAAATGTGAAAAGTGAACGAAAGTGATTGAAAAGTCATCCTGAAATTGGTCATTTATCCATAAAATACAATACAGTTATACGCAGTAGTGCCGCTCCTGAAAGGCTTCCCAATTTTTCGAAATTCGTTCAGAGAACCGATCGCTGTCAATTAAGAAATGAGAGCTTTGCAGATTCGTAATCATAAAATCTAATAAATTTTCCTCAAAAAATGATTGAACAATGTTCAATCAAAGTTCATCAAAAACAATAATTAAAAAATTATTGAGATTTCATCATGTTCAGCATGATCAAAAATGTTAAAAAATTTAAAAAATCGTCTTATCATGAGATCTTATAGCGAAACATTAGCGATCGCTATTAGCGGCCGCTACTAGCGCGCTAACTTTTTTTCGGTTAGCGAATAAGTTTAGCGACGCTAACATTTTTCGAAATTAGCGTTAGCGTTAGCGTCGCTAATAAAAATCGTTAGCGATCGCAACCTTGCTCAATATGATGCCACAAACAGTCAAAAATCAACAATTTAATCTCTCCAAAGCCACGAATATTGGTAAAATTTAGTGTCAAATCAGCAAGTAATCGAAATGGTGAATGTTTGTTGTGAAATACGCAATTTAACTCAAAAATCCCTTCGGGTAAAACGATAAATTAGAATCGACTTCTGTACACAAAATATTAACAAAATGTGAAAAATTCACAGTTCGTGCTCAAAATAGTTCACATCTGTACTCGAACTGTGTATCATTTGTTCACATGTTCTTGATTTCTGTGCACATTTTGAGTTGTGTACACAGAATGTGAACACTCTGTACGCCTGACTTTTTCCGTGTACAGAATGTGAACACTCTGTACACCTGAATTTCCTTTGTAAACAGAATGTGAACACTGTGCTCTGGAATTTTAGTGGACAGAATCTTCATTTTTTGGCCAGGTGGATTGCTCAAAAGACTTCACAACTAGCAGTGGTGTGGTGCCGTGTGGTCGAATAGTATTCACTACGAGCATTGCGGCTATTCGAACGCGAGGAAGAATAGTCTTCACTGTGAGGTGTGAAGATTGGCTAGCGACCACGCGGTCGAATAGTCCCTCTGAAAGAAAAACCAAGACTCACAGCTCTACTTCTAGCATTCTTAGCATGAACATAAGAAATAGTCGGAGGCCTATGCAAGCAAAATTGGCCTTGCATTTCTTTCGTAACGACAGAAATCATGATTTCTTGGTGTGAATAAAAACACATGCAATCGTACACGCATGCATATTTTCAGGCTTTTTGACGTTGGAAAAATGAGTGTTCGTGCTAGAAGCAGCGCTATGCAAGAACTCATTTATTAACATGAAAAGACTTCACAAATTAACATCCAACAGCGTGGCGGGCGCTTTATAAAATCTACAAAATTAGATCGCCAAACATCAAGTCATATGTGAAAGAGTGATATAGGACAAAGTTGAATATTCGTGGGACAAAAAAACCTGTGTTGGTCACATTGATTTTGAGCTAGTTAGATGCCAAAGTTGTATGAACGGCGCTTCAGCGTTGCGCTGTAGCACTTTATCGTCTCATACATCTCTTACGTCTAACTAGCTCAAAATCAGTGTGACCAACATGTAAAATTCCGGCTCATGTTTTTCTTCTACATTTCGTATATATCTCTCAAATCTCTCATTCATGTAATGATCAAATCGATCGTGCGTTCGTATACGAAATTTGATGTTATTCCAAATTACTTCGCAAACAAAAGTAACTGCACTCATAATCCAACCGCACCACACAAGTGTCGGCACAGCGAATTCATCATTCACATTCAATTTGTTATGGTTTCTGTTTTGGATATTTCTGTTCACTAGACTTTTCACCAACAGATCTCTCTCTTCTTTGATCCATTTATCGATTAGTCCTGCACCATTCAATTGATGAATTATGTCATCTATGGGTTTAACGAAAGGAAAATTGGATTTCAATTCAAAATTTGTCGGATATCTACCGAAAGGAATCTCACTTAACAAGTGATAAGCTTTAAAGCCCAACCGTTTCTGTGCTTCTAAGAATGATTGAGTATGATAATTGGACATGAAAAATGCTATGGAGTTGTTAAATTTAAATTGTTCCTGTGACAGATGAGTCAATGTCACCCCATGAATTTTATCACTCCATCCGCTGAAATTTGTCGAGTCTTCCAACAACATAACTAATCAATCTTTCCATTGGTTTTCATTTGTTAAAATTGGAACTGTGGACGTGTACAGATCTTTCAGTGAATTAATTTGAGGTTGGTAAATTGGCCACGTCATGTAGCTCTGAAACACCGATAAAATACCGTTTACGACAATCAGCCCTGTGAAACTCAAAGGTACAACGACAAAAACGTCGGCACGGCTAAGGTCTCGATATCTGATGGCTGAATTGTCGTTGATTAAAAGGTTGATGACGTCGGCGATGCATTGAAAAAATAAAATTTTCTTTTTGTTCAAATAGCCGGAAAGGATTAGCAGAAATGACGAGGCCAAAATCAAAATGGAAGTGTACACGAGGAGATGCGTCCATGTGTCATTTTTCAAATACGTCACGAAATCAGAGTAGGGCTGGGAATGAGGAACTAACGCTGCCAACGTTGTTTGTCGATACGGATACAATTGTTTTGGCAAGAATCGTTCCATGATTATTGTACTATGTCCTACTACGTCTGCGTTTGCAAATCCGGATTTTATAAATTCTGCTTCTGTCATTTGTACCAGTCTCTCCGATGCATTAAAGAAACGACGAACAATACCCCAAAGCATGTGTTCATCAATGGTGTAGCTAAAGCCGCTAAACCATAATAATCGAAGTGGATTTTGGCGGTAATTCGGTCTTTCGTCGGTGAAATAGATTCGGAGATGTTCGCTTCTTGTCACATTTATCAACTCGAATCCCATGAACGGATTGTATTTAAACACGTTGAAGACAGGTTCCTCATCCACAACGCTGAAGTAAAATGCGCTGAAAATGTTCACAACGCCAATACTCCAACTCCAACGGAATAGTTCGTCTACGACATCCAACGAATCGATATGGTCGGTGAGAAACACGCCAATTCTTACCCTGGTACCAATATCTAGAATGGCCCTAACTTCAGCCAACAATTGCGAGTCATTTCCAATTTCTGAACGCTCTGCGACCACAATTAGAAATGTATTTTTACTGCACCTTGATGCTTCCTGGTTTGTGACATTAAAATTGATTTCCGCAAAGTCGTCGTTAAAAATGTACACTGACTGAGGTGTAAAGCTGTTCACTCTTTCTTTGGATCTCGATGACGACGGCACAGGAAACCAATCGTCTAGCTCAGTTGATGATCCCATGAAAAAAATGTTGTGATCGAAGCCATAAAAATCATTTAATCGATTGATCAGATGTCCACCATCATGGCACCAAGCATACGTCGATAGAAGGGTAAGAATTATAATTGATGTTAGCATCACTGAATTCATGCTGTTGAATAGCATATCGAATAATATTGTTTGATAAGCGTGAATGTTGAATAGCACGTGTCACGGTACTTATGACTATCAAATGAATGACGCCTGAGTGATTACACAAATTGTTTTGTTGAATAAATATTGGTAATAAATAACGAGTAGAATCCGTGGCCCTGACAACATAAAAATTTACCACAATAGGGGTCTTCGACCAAGGTTCTGCAAGAACAGGTTAAGAGCCACGAAGCCGGGTGACACCGAAATTGATAAACACACGCAGTAGTGTGTGAAATCAACTTGAAGAAAATGTTTTTTAGGAAAATTCGGAATTTTGTTTTTGTTAAGTTGCCTTTTTCATGTAAGCTTCGTAGCCGCTGACGCAATTTGCGTTTCACCGACCGAATGTTCAGCTCAGAGTTGACTTAGCTTGTTCTTTCAGAACCTTGTCTTCGACCCCTGAGTATTTAAATGATTTGAGAGGATAACAATCTAAAGTTACTTAACAGAGCATAGACGCATTTCTCTTACCCAAACTAATTTCACGTTAGGAGAAGAAAATATATGTTACCGGAGTACGGTGGTGGCCTGACGGCTATCGACCAACCCATCATCAGTTGTATCCATTGGCGACTTCTTCACAACTGAAAATATGTTATCTCACGTGAACTAGCGTTGAGTAACATACAATCAGAGGATGTCGTGGTGTAATAGAACACAAAATGAACTACGTTGTAGGGCGAGGAGTGACCGACTTCCATTTTCCGATTTTCCGATTTTAAAGTAGGTGACTCCTCGTTGTAGGGTGCACTTGAATAAACATCATAAAAAACCGCAAACATTTCAGAAAGCATACTGTGCAGTCACACAAATCTCCAGTCAGGTATCACAAAGAACTCGAAAGGCTTTGAGTCAAATTTAACACCGTTTAAGAAATCTCTTTGGACGTTGGACTTTGGACAAGCTTTGACTTACCTTAGAACCGTCGATACCAAATTCACTGAACGCACCGACTCCACCCCACACACACACACACTCTGATGTATAAAAAGGTTACTGTCGAAACAGTGGTGGAAACCGTTCGCTATTTCAATGTTAGTTTCTTTCTTAGCAAAATGAAAATGTTTCGAGAACTTACGGAATTACATAAATCAACAACGTAATTTAGTGACTTGTGCGAAATAATGAAAGTGGTTCCGATCGCATGGAAGATGGACATGCTAAACACACCTCAATTTCCAACCAATGTACATAAATATCTATTAATTTCATAAAATTTAGTGCTCAGTAAATCAGGTATATAGCACTAGATGTCATAGAATGGCTAATAAACAGCGCTTGGAATCGAACTTTTATTATTAATTCAGTTTATTTACGATTTCAGGATTATTTTAGTATCAATTGAATTTGTCCCTTATGTGCTAGTGAGCCGCAGATTTTCATTGATTTACTCACACACATTCAATTAGAGTTCCAATGATTCTTTTTATTTTGAAAAAAAAAAACAAGCCGTCAGAACAGTCGGAGCGTTTGCTCGTAGTGCGTCCGTAACCCTCATCCGTCCGTAGCCCTAAAATTATTGCCCACCTTGCCCATGTGCGACATATGCAATTTAAATGAAAGAAATCATCTTAAAAATTGCGAAATAAAAAAGTTTATGAAATTCGGTTGCCCGGAGCGAGAACTAGGTCCCTTGGAGTCCAATTTTTTTTTTTGGCCGAGATATTGAATTTGAAAGTTTAGATTTTTATTTGAAGATATGACCGCTCCAGCTCCATCCATTCTGAATTTGAAGAATTTTGTTACTTTGAAACCAAACTTTTTAGTTTCTCGATGGATTTGAAATTTTCAGGAC
The DNA here is from genome assembly GCF_014529535.1 of Bradysia coprophila. Taxonomy (NCBI): domain Eukaryota; kingdom Metazoa; phylum Arthropoda; class Insecta; order Diptera; family Sciaridae; genus Bradysia; species Bradysia coprophila. Next base: position 86,440 of record NW_023504016.1, read on the forward strand.
AGCTCAATAACTTTCATAAAAGTCGACAATTTACGAGCTATGAGCGTTTTAAGCGTAAGCTGTGTGAACGTATATCTCGGAAAATATAACATAATAGAAGGTTCGTTTCCAATACAAAGTTGAAGTATTTTAGATTCTAGCCGACACATGATTCAGAATTTTCAGAAGATATCCCAATAGATCAGTGTCAAATAGCGGTTTCTTCTCTCAAAAAGTGTCAAATGAATTGTCAATTTCACAAAGTGCATCGTACATCCGTTATCCCTAAAAATTACCTTTGTAATAAACGTAAGCTTTCTATCCGTGATGATTATTGGCTTCGAAAACAGTCTAACATTTTCAGACTAGTCCACCAAAATGTTTGTGGACTAATATTCTCAACTGTTACAAACCACAAGTCTTAAGGCTTTTCAAGCGACTCTTACAACTCTTATAACTCTTACAAGTTATTACGGAGAATTAAAGCTAGCGCTTCATAACAAATTTTGAGAAAGCTTCCTGTCTAGCAGAGCGATCTCATTTTTTGCAGTTCCTCTATTCTGCGATGCGATTTTTAGTACGTGTGAGACTTCCATACCGACAATCTTACGTATTGCAGTAGGTACAATTTACGACTGAGTGCATCATTTTGCTTATCGTCGTTAGCTGAGGACGAAAATGCCAATATGGTTCGCTGAATCGTAAATTGTACCGAAAATTGTACTTGATGGATGTACGTATTGGATGTACACAAATTCTGATCGTCCTAGATGTACATTTTGCGTTTTTTCTTTGTAGTGTTGCTCAGGCAAGTTGTGGTGTTGCTGTAGTCTCCAAGACTGACTTTGAGCGGCGCCATACAAGCGTACATCGGCAGGTCGATCTAACGTCATGCAATGTAGACCATTTGTAGTCGGAATTGCAGCTGAAGAGTGAAACAAACGCTTGGTATGGTTTTATGATAATTTACTCAATATGATGCCACAAACAGTCAAAAATCAACAATTGAATCTCTCCAAAGCCACGAACATTGGTAAAATTTAGTGTCAAATCAGCAAGAAATCGAAATGGTGAATGTTTGTTGTGAAATACGCAATTTAACTCCGAAATTGATCAACAGTCCTCACAACTAGCAGTGGTGCGGTGCCGTGTGGTCGAATAGTCTTCACTAACGAGCATTGCCTGTTCGACCGCGCGGTAGAATGGTCATCCCGAAAAAAAACAACTCATTTATTAACATGAAAAGACTTTTCCAAATTAACATCAATAGCGTCACGCTTTACAAAATCTAAAAAATTCGATCGCCAAACATTAAAACGAAAACGGCGGATAACGCGCTCATCTCTACTTCGTACACGCAATTTGATTTTATTCCAAATTACTTCGCAAACAAAAGTAACTGCACTCACAATCCAACCGCACCACACCAGTGTCGGCACAGCAAGTTCATCATTCACATTCAAGTTGTTATGGTTTCTTTTTTGGATATTTTTATTCACTAGTCTCTTCATATTGAGATCATTCTGTTGTTGGAACCATTTATCGAATAGTCCTGCACCATTCAATCGATGAATTATGTCATCTATGGGTTCAACGAAAGGAAAGTTCGATTTCAATCCAAAATACAACGGATATCTACCGAAAGGAATCTCACTTAACAAGTGATAAGCTTTGAAGCCCAACCGTTTCTGTGCTTCTAAGAATGCTTGGGCCGCCCAATTGTGCATGAGAAATGCTACCGAATTGTTAAATTCATTTAGTTCCAGTGAGAACTGATCCGGTGGCACCTCATGAATTTTATCAATCCATCCACCAAAATTCGTCGAGTCTTCCAATTCCATCACTAACCAATCTTTCCATCCGTTTTCATTTGCTAAAATTGGAACTGTGGACGTGTACAGATCTGTCACTGAATTAATTTGAGGTTGGTAAATTGGCCACGTCATGTAGCTCTGAAACACCGATAGAATACCGTTCACCACAATCAAACCTGTGAAAGTCAAAGGTACAACGACGAAAACGTCGGCACGGCTAAGATTTCGATATCGGATGGCTGAATTGTCGTTGATTAAAAGATTGATGACGTCGACGACGCATTGAAAAAATAAAATTTTCTTTTTGTTCAAATAGCCAGAAAGGATCAACAGAAATAACGAGACCAAAATCAAAATGGAAGTGTACATGATGAGTTGCGTCCACGTGTCATTTTTCAAATACGTCACGAAATCAGAGTATGGCTGAGAATGAGGTACTAACGCTGCCAACGTTTGTTGTCGATATGGATACAATCGTTTTGGCGAAAATTTTGTCATAATTATACTAGTTAGTACTATGTCTGCGTTTGCAAATCCGGGATTTCAGAAATTCTGCTTCTGTCCTTCCTACCACTCGAATCGATGCCTTAAAAAAAACGACGAACAATAGCCCAAAACTCGATTTCATAGATAGTGCAGTTCAAGTCGCTAAACCACAAAAATCGAAGTGGATTTTGGCGGTAATTCGGTCTTTTGTCGGTGAAGTAGATTCGGAGATGTTGGCTTCTTGTCACATTTATCAACTCGAATGCCGTGAACGGATTGTATTTGAAAACGTTGAAGACAGGTTCCTCATCCTCAACGCTGAAGTAAAATGCGCTGAAAATGTTCACAACGCCAATACTCCAGCTCCAACGGAATACTTCGTCTACGACATCCAACGAATCGATATGGTCAGTGAGAAACACGCCTATTCTTACCCTGATATCAATATCACGAATGGCCATGACCCTTCGTCGGATAAGCGAGTTATTTCCAATTTCTGCACGCTCTGCGACCACTATTACAAATGTATTTTTACTGCACTTTGATGCTACCCGTTCTGTGACGTTAGCATTGCTTTCTGCAAAGTCATCGTTAAAAACGTACACAGTCTGAGGTGTAACAGTGTTCACTCTGGTGTCGGATCTCAGTGACGACGAAGGAACAGGAAACCAATCGTCGAGCTCAGTTGACGATCCCATGAAAAACATGTTGTGATCGAAACCATATAAATCGTTTAATCGATCGATTAGATGCAGACCATCATGGCACCATGCACACGTCGATAGAAGGGTAACAATTATAATTGGTGGTAACATCACTGAACTCATGCTGTTGAACAGCATATCGAATAATATTGTTTGACAAACGTGAATGTTGTCACGGTGCCTACTTATGACTATCAAATAAATGACGCCTGACTGATTATACAAATTGTTTTGTTGAATAAATAAAACCTATTGCTCTAAATAAAGAACTAGTAGAACCCGTGACCCCGAGCTCACATTAGGAGAAGGAGATATCTGTTTCGGAGAACGATAATGTCCTGACGGCAGTATCGTATACAGCTATCATTCAGTTGTTGGCTCCTTTTTCACAACTTATAATTTGTATCACACGTGTTTACGGGTTAGAGTTGACTACCATAAAATCAGAGGAAATCGTGGTGTTTATAGAATAGAACATGAAAGGAATTACGTTGTAAGGTAAGAAGAAACTTTCACTTGAAGAAACATCATGAACAAAAACCACAAACATCTCAGAAAGCATACCGTGCAGACACACAAATCTCCAGTCAAGTAGCACAAAAAAACTCGAATAGCCTTGAGTCAAACTTAACCATCGTATAAGAAATCTCTTCGGACGTTGAACGATAAAAGCTTTAACTTACCTTAGAATCTTCGGCATCAAGTTCACTGAACGCACCGACCCCACTAACACCGATATGTAAAAACTTACTGTCGAAGTGGTGGTAACACTTCGCTTAGTTTAGTAGCCATGGAAGTGCCCGTGTCCATGAAAGGTGCACGAGATGTCTTAAGTGATTTGGATAGCTCTTGGTGCACTGAAATAGAAAATTTCGGTGTGCCAAGCTGAAATCCTGTCAGTTTGGAGTTAATCTGGAAGGGAGATAGAGCCTCCGGAACGGAAGGGACTCAGGCTACTCGCGCAGAGAATGACTGGTGTTATATTCTGTAGTATTTTTTGATAACTAGGTATTCATTGTTTTTTTAATTTTTTTCAAATTATTTGAATTGTTCAATAATTTCCGTTTGAATAGTACGAAGTGACTAATCGCTACTTGTCGTCGTTAGCTGACACACGACAATGCCAATGGTTCACTGAACGAAAAATTGTACGTGACAATGTACATTGTACGTATGAGCTGTAGTATTGGAGTCTCACACATAAATTCTGATCGTCCTAGATGTACATTTTGCGTTTTTTCCTTGTAGTGTTGTTCAGGCAAGTTGTGGTGTTGCTCTAGTCTCCAAGACTGACGTTGAACGACGCCATCCATACATCAGCAGGTCTAAATTCTAACGACATGCAATGGAGATCATTTGTATTCGGAATTGAAGCTGAAGAGTGAAACAAACGCTTGGTACGGTTTTATGATAATTTACTCAATATGATGCCACAAACACTCAACAATCAACAATTGAATCTCTCCAAAGCCACGGACATTGGTAAAATGTAGTATCAAATCAGCAAGAAACCGAAATAGTGAATGATTGTTGTTATACGTGCATCGTAATTTAACTCCAAAATTGCTCAATAGTCCTCACAACTAGCAGTGGTGCCACACGGCAATATGGTCTTCACTGTGAGGATTGGCTAATCGACCTCGCGGTCGAATAGTTACTCCGAAAGAAAAACCAAGAAACACAGCTTCTAGCATGAACATAAGAAATACTCTGATGCAATCAAAATTGGCCTTGTAATCTCGTAAAGATAGCAGTCATGATTTATTGGTGTGAATAAAACACATGCAATCGTATAGTCATTTTGACGTTGGAAAAATGAGTGTTCGTGCTAGAAGCAGTGCTATGCCATAACTCATTTATTAACATCAAAAGACTTTCCCAAATTAACATTCAGCGTGGGGTTTTATAAAATCTAAAAAAATTGATCGCCAAACATCAAAACGAAAACGTCGGATAACGCGCTCATTTCTACTTCGCATACGCAATTTGATTTTATTCCAAATTACTTCGCAAACAAAAGTAACTGCACTCATAATCCATCCGCACCACACAAGTGTCGGCACAGGAAATTCATCATTTACTTCCAATTTGTTATGGTTTCTGTTTTGGACATTTTTATTCACTAGACTTTTCACCGACAGATCACTCTCCTCTTTGAGCCATTTATCGATTAGTCCTGCACCATTCAATCGATGAATTATGTCATCTATGGGTGTAACGAAAGGAAAATTCGATTTCAATTGAAAGTTTGTCGGATATCTACCGAAAGGAACATCACTTAACAAGTGATAAGCTTTTAAGTCCAACCGTTTCTGTGCTTCTAAGAGATTTTGAGCATCATTATTTGGAATAAAACTTGCTACGGAATTATTAAAAATATCTTGTTCCAGTATGAGCTGCTCCGTTGCCACTTCATGCATTCTATCAATCCATCCACCAAAATTCGTCGAGTCTTCCAGTTCCATCACTAAAAAATCTTTCCCTCCGTTTTCATTTGCTAAAATTGGAACTGTGGACTTGTAGAGATCTGTCACTGAATTAATTTGAGGTTGGTAAATTGGCCACGTCATGTAGCTTTGAAACACCGACAGAATACCGTTCACCACAATCAGACCTATGAAAGTCAAAGGTACAACGACGAAAACGTCGGCACGGCTAAGGTCTCGATATCTGATGGCTGAATTGTCGTTGATTAAAAGATTGATGACGTCGACGACGCATTGAAAAAATAAAATTTTCTTTTTGTTCAAATAGCCAGAAAGGATTAGCAGAAATGACGAGACCAAAATCAAAATGGAAGTGTACACGAGGAGTTGCGTCCACGTGTCATTTTTCAAATACGTCACGAAATCAGAGTAGGGCATATCCGTTTCGCTGATGACAGGCCCAGTACATGTTACAACAATTAAATGAAGAGGCAAGCAGAATTGGCATTAGCATGTTGAACGGCCAGCGCCATCCTTTGAATCAAATAACTTGTAGCGAGTTTTTCATGTTATTTTGTTAGCAATTTTTTTTAATCAAATCCAAATTGCTTCAGTTGCAATTGGAACAAATATGAATTGGCTCATCAAATCGGAGTAGTGACGAAATCTACGATCTTCTGCTTGCTTCGCTGCCCAACCCAATTCAAGTGCCGTTCTGTTCACATAGGTGTCTGGCGCAGGTGTAATCCCATAAAAGTGATTTTCAGGCTCACGTTTGCATGACCGTTCGCTGCATGACAAACCGTGTCTACCGTAATTTCTCAACTTTAGTCGCGTAAACACATATATGAGGCTGTACTATTGAGGAGACGGTAAACATTGTAGCCAAACGACAGATTCTTTCGATGAATTCGCCAATAAACGTGCCTTGTCTATTGTCGTATTCAGTTTAAAACGAATGACATTTCATTTCATTTATTTTTCATAATAATAAAACATAACAAGTGACCTGCGTAGCTCCAGTTTGTAAACAATTCTAAGGAGCTACTTTAACGGAACAATCATCTGGTCCAGCCGCGGATCTGAACACGGGACCTCTCGAATCAAGAGTCTCGATTATGAGTCGAGAGCTCTAGCGCCAAAGCCCCGGGTTCAGAGAAAATGATATTTACTTAGAACTTCTAAGTTGTATAGCATGGTAGATTGAAAACGCTTAAAATTGAAGGTTTCGCATTGCCAGAACCTGGGAATACAATATAAGCTAAAAAATTATTGATTTGAGGTAATTCGACTTTCGCCACCAATATTCCATGTACCAAAATCACAACTTTTCGTCAGGTAAATATCAAATTTAGGTGTCCCAATTCAAATCAGATGTTGTATTTGACTCATCGCGGTCCATTTAGCACATTTAAAGTTTAATTTACATTTTTGCACATTTTTATCGAATTTTGTGGCGAGATTAAAGTCTCAAAATCACCATCTTGGTACACTGAGCCCACCGTTAAAAATCGATGTATGTGACATGGACCGAAAACGACGAAATTTTCGAAAATCGATCTGGCGGCAGCACAAAATTAAAAGTTGTAAATTTTTTTTCTTCCATAAAATGATCAGGTGGACCAGCTGAGTGAATTTCCGGCTGTTCCTTAAAAGAACTAAGACATTTTTTAAAACCGCTACACCCTACTCACCATCCAATACTTTTTTTGTTCGATTTGAGGTTCGCTTTGTGAAAATGACAACTTATTTGACAGCTCAAACGACATGGGACAAGTAGGTTGGCCTGTAGAGGCGCCAAATTTTTTTCATAGTACTTCATTCTCTGCGGCTTATTTTCATGTGAACCAACTTCACGTTTGTCATTACAGAACAAATGTCTAAGGTTCTGAAAGAACGGTTAAGACAACTCTGAGTTGATCGCGAAGGCACACACACAATTGCATGAACGGCTGCGATGTTTATATGTAAAATGGAACTTAACAAAAACAAAATTCTGAATTTTCGAGAAAAATATTTTCTTTAAGTTGAGTTTATAAAATTTGGTGTCAACCGCCTTCGTGGTTGTCTTAACCCGTTCTTTCAGAACTTTGCAAATGTCACCATATGCAGTGGGTTCACATGAAAATAAGCGCAGTGATAGCAGTAATTTAATGACAGAATGTACTAAAATATATGGGAAACCTCTATTACATTTCTTCTTAGTTCACGGGTCACAAACGACATTTTTTGGGCTTAAAAACTAAAATGAGACGAAACCACAAAAACATAAACAAAGAAATTACTCTACAACCATTTCAACAATATGAGAATGGCCGAGAAGATTATTTTTTGTCCGCAAAGATCTCTCTTTGAGAGGTAAGAAAACATTGAGTTTTTCGATCCTTGCTGATGGTAAAGTGATCTTTTGGACGGATAAAATGCAATCAAGTGAAATCTATTACTACACATGTATCTTGCGTAATGAGTGTACTACTACTACATCTATTAATGTGCACTCCGTTTTCATTTGCCGCGCCATTTAGAAAGTGCATCATGCAATCCGCTCTTTAAACTGTTTTATACTGCTCAGCCAGACCGTCTGCTCCCCTGTTCCATTTTTAATGTTTAGTGTTTTTCAAAATGTTGAACAGGCTGTAAGACATATTCAAAATCTGCAATAAAAATGCTAAATTGACTAAACCGAACAACACCAACGAAGCAACGCCTACCTCAGTAAATGTTTCCAGAGTTAATGGATACAATTTACCGATTAGCATCTCATGCGATCGCTTCAAATATTCACCAAAAAAAATCATGCACTTCTTGGTCGAATGCGGTTGCTCGATCCATTTGCATTCAAATAAACTGTAACTGAGGTAACTACTTGACAACATAATCTCATTGCCGAAGTACGTTATCATAAACAAGTCAGAAATGTTGTAAAAAAACGCATAGATATGAATAACGCGTTCCACAAAGGTGTCACTGACGTCCTGGAAATTAATCGACAATTTCAATAATTTTCAAAAATTTGTGCGAATTAGTGTTGATCATACGAATGCTAAGCAATAAGTTGAACCACAAATACAGAGGGCGCTGGTGGCGAATTGTAATAGAAAAAGTTTTGATAAAAATGACTCCAATTCGTCGATTATTCTTTTAAAAAAATGCAAATTTTTTAACAGGTTGACACAACGTTGTTCCGGAGCGTTCATATACGACGTTTGCGTTTGGGGAGAAAGGGTGTCTATGAAAATGGACAAGGGTAGTTGATCGTTTAAAATCACGTCATTTATGAACGCTCCCTTTGACATACTCTCTTAGATGTTGATGAGCTTCAATCGTCGCCAATAACCTCTGATGGAAAATGATGTGTCGTTGCTTCTCCGTCATTTTTAGCGCAGCGCCACCTGTGATTCCTCCCAAGTTCCTTATTTCCATACATAGGATTTTATATCTTAAAGAGCAATGCAGTAATAAATACCAAATGAAGACGGAAAACGTTAACCCCAGCAAGGTAACCAAATTTTCGGTAGTGAAAAAAAGATGAGCCATCCAAAAGCCAATTTCACTATTTTTATAATCCAATGGAAACGCAATTTTCATGAGCAGTGACTTCGTATTTCCAATAAACGGGGAAAGTAGAACACACACACGAGCCGACAATAGTAGCACATGCAAACACAATCACAAATTTGATGAATGTGTCAACTCTTTCATTGAAAAATGCGAACGCTTCATCAGTTCGTATTGAGAAGACACACAGTCGCTTTAGCATTCCCATAATTTGCTGCTGTTTCCAAAGCAACATCCAAACCTTAACAGCCAAAACTACGACAATAATACCTGCTTCCGCTAAGAAAATACTTTCGTCTGCTGTTTCGTTCGTTATAATTCCAACCGCGAATGAAATCGGAAATAGAGCGTAATAGCAAAAATAGAACGACTTCAGACCCAGTTGACTTGCTGTAGGTCGGTCTTCTCCATGCCAAAAGCCCATGCGACGAAAGACAGAGATCGTTCGATCGATCACTTTATGAATTCCAGTTGAATGCATCCTTCAATTTTATGTACGTCCAGTGTGTTGCGCAGGAAACGGTTCTCGGGATATTGAACACGGTCATTCATTTCCTTTTGAGTGCAACACCAATAATTTCCTTTGCCATAGGTAAATTTGAATGAATTATAAATCAACCGCAGTGGCGGATGCCACTCGAAAATTCAGTGCCGTATTAACACGATGGGCTTTAGGGGATGAACGGGGTGCTGGAAAGTTATTACTGGATCATAGTAATGCTATACAGCGGCTCACTTAGGATAAACAACTTTTGTCCATATTTAAAAAACAAAAAAATCGCTTACGACCAACGCACTTCAAGCAAAAAAGAACATAGTCGACATCTGCTTAATAGACTACTATTTTGTATGAAATGTCCTTTTTCATGTGTCGGGGCCGAAAATGAGGGAGTTTCGAGATTTTTCTCGGGTTTTCGACCCCTCACATGAAAAATTTTTTGAGTATCTGTTTTGGACGATTGATTTTAGGCACTTTCGCATGTAGCACGACAACTCACGAAATTGCCTAAAAACAATCGTCCAAAACAGATACACAAATAACTATTTCAGTGATTGTGCTGCTGTTTGACACACTGTCAAGCTTCAGTACCCTATTTAGAGTACAACTCACGCTTGACATGCGTTGCTGCGACGCATCTATGTCATTTCTTATGTGGAAATTCTTTGTATCCACGGTATCCTTAATACCGGCAAATTAGACTTCAAATTCCTGATTCCTCTTTTATTTCTGTTCACGAAACCAGTTTCACCTGGTTCACCTGGTTCATTCGCAAAAACACGCGAATCCCTACTTTGAGGTGAATTTATTGTATATCAATACACATGCGTACAACATGCTGTAAATATATGTATTGGCGTCATACGAAATTCACCTTAAAGTCGGGATCCGTATTTCTTGCTATTCCCTGAGAGACTGCGACACCTTCAGTGTTTATATACTTTGGTAATAAATAATATGGTCGACGTAAAAGTTTTATTCAAAATCAATCCAGCCAATTTTACCTATCTCAATTCCATCTGCTTGCCCGAAAAATGGTTAAACTTTGCTAGGAAGATAGCATTCTACAAAGACTCTACGTCCTCATGGATGAGGGAAAGATGGCCGTTTCTGCTGCAGAAATAAGCTGAAGCCTATTTGAGGAACGTTATGGCACAATTTTATTGATCGACTAATATTCTTTTCTTGTTCTCAGAACCCATTCACGAAACTTTTCTTTATTAAAAGCGAAAAAAAAGGCTGCAAAGAAACCATCAAGGACAATAATGTTGAAAGTTGAAAAGTCCCCTTTACATTGTAATTAAGGAACACAAATTTATATCGCTCGCTTCGCTCGCGGTTACTTATTGTCTTTTTTTTCTTCAATTTTACATGAATATAACGAAATAATTATTTACGAGCGTCGGCCGTCGACCGAGAGAAGTTGTAGAAGAAGAATAAATGAACGGAGCTGTTATTGGGACATCGACACCAAATGTAATTGTTAATTGAACACGTTAATACGGCTCTGCACAAATTAAGGAACTCTATTTAAGCCACGCAATACACCTACCGAGTGAAGCTTAATTTTCCTTTAAACTTTCGTTGCTCTAATTCTCGCGTATAGGTTTCTTCCGAGGCCGTTGAAAATGTCAATCGTCATCCACTGTGAATGACGGTTGGTTGTTTTCGGCAATGAAAGTATAAACCAGGTATGGTCTGTTCATACAAACCGGAGGACATGGCGATTTCATATAAAAAAACTCACCTCTCATGAGAGGTTTGTTTATATGAAATCGCCAAGTCCTCAGCTCCATACAAAGTTTGGCATTCGACCATACCTTGTGTTGACGTTCATTGGTTTTCGGCCTGTCAAAATTCATTTTTAACCATACGATGGAAGAATCAGTAATTCTTCGTTAAGTTTAGCGGTGAATTGTCAAAATTTTCACAATGAACTTCACCGGGCATCACTGTTCGCACTCCTATACAACCAGCCAGTGAAATGAAATTTTGACACAAAATGTATGGGCTATCTGTCAAAATTTTCAGCTCGTGTGGAAAAATGTATGAGAATTTCGTTTAACCGCCCTGTTTGTATATTAGACTTGAAAATGAGGCGAGTTGACGCAGTCTCAGAAAGAATTTCGCCCTTCCATTTTAAATTTCGATCGCACTTACGCCACGAATACGTTGAAGCGAAAAAAAAATGGCTGAAAGCACACAAATTTTCTGTTCAGTCTTCGCTTCGCGGCTATTTGCTAGTGGTACCAATAGACGCCAATACTTCGTGGGAAATTTTACGGCACTACATGCTAATAGTCGCCAATATAGACGGGTCCATCGACATGTATTGACTCACTATCTCCTTATCCTTATATTGGTAACTCTTGGTGTATTGTCTCTGCGTCTATTGTTGACTATTGACGTATATTTACTTCTTTTGGTGTCTCTATTGGTGACTTGGAGGCTGTTTAGACCCGTACGAAGTACTGGGGTCTTATGCGTTTACGCATACGTTTGTAACACGTCGAATTGGACTCCCTGAGTAAGGGGAAACCTATTGTGGTTGTCTAGAGATGCCAAATCAGTTAAAAAAAAAATGTCCGTCTGTCCGAGGGGTAATCACTGATTTACTAGCTCAGTAAATCACGGTAAATCACGGTAAATCAAGTAAATCAAAAATGAAGTTTCTACTAAATTTGAATCTATTTACTTCAATTTGTATTAGTTCATGAAATTTATCCTATATGTTTACGGCCACGATACTTCGAAATGTAATCCAGTGACAATTAAAAATTTTTCAAAAATTTTTCAAAATTTTTTGTGATTTACCGTGATTTACTTGATTTACTGATTTACTAGTGATTACCCCCTTGCGTCTGTCCGTCTGTCCGTCTGCACGATAACTTGAGCAAAACGCATCCGATTTTGAAAATTCTTTTTTTTCCCCGTTTGGTAATGTCAAAAGACAGGCTAAGTTCGAAGATGAGTGATTTTGGATCGACCCTTCCCGAGCTGTGGCCCAATAAGTGCTTTACGGTTTTTCGAAGATATCTCCGGACATTCAAACGTTACACTTGTAACTGATACGGCAAATAAGAGGTTTTTACAATACCGATCGACCCCTTGGTGTGAAACAGGCACAGGGCGGCAAGCAGTTTTTGCTTGTAGGTCGGCCACATTTCAACATATTTCGTCTGTTTTAGCTTTATTAGTTAGGTATTGACCGTACCAATCAGGGAAAAAAAAGTTTTTGAAATTATATGTTCTCCGGAGCGTGAGCTAGGTCTCTTGGAGTGAGCTCTTATCTGGCTACTCGGCCGTACAGTGAACGTGGAGTATTTTGTCAATATCTCGAATAAATTTTGACCGAATTTCATGATTTTTTTTTGTTTGAAAGGTATTAAAGAATGTCAATGTAAAGCGTCGGTGGCCATATTGGATTTTAATAAAATAGAAATATATTGGGAAAAATGGTACTTAGAGTGTTTCTGTTAACATGGAAATAATTTGTTATGTGTGTGGGGTGTTTCAGGCATTCCATATATGGACATCTATATATAACTATATACAGCTATATACAGGCATATAGAGCTATATAATAGCATATTCATCTGTGAAATGTTTATTTATAGGAAAATATAGGTAAATATAGCGGTATATAGCTGTTTAAATAGGAATTTATGAAAGTTGACTTCGTACAGGGCTGTCTATATTGCCTCCGGCAATTTATTTGTATATGCTAACAAGGCAAAGAAAGATAATGCAAGTGATTTTAAAGGGCGAATAGCTTTTCAGTAGAGAATGAAGTAAAAGAAATGAAGAGTTTCACAGTAAAGGCTTTTGATACGAATAGGTGTTTCGTACGGGTCGGCGTCAGCTATGTTTTTGTAGTATATTTCCTGAACATAAACGGTAGGGATGGTTACTTTTGTGGGATCGGTAAAAATTCTAGTGGCCAAGAGGTAAACCAAACGGCCACATGCAAACTTAATGCGATTTTTTGACAGAAATTTATAAGTTGGAAGATGAAAACACGTTTACAACCAAAATCAAATTAAAATAGTTATTTTCATGTGTCGGGGCCGAAAATGAGAGAGTTTTGAGATTTTTCTCGAGTTTTCAACCACTTACGTGAAAATAGTTGTTTGTGTATCTGCTTTGGACGATTGATTTTAGGCAATTTCGCGAGTTGTAGCCCACGAGAAAAATTCCCTAATTTTTTGTTCAAGGCATGAAACTTATTTGGAAACTTTTCTTCATTTCCATATCGGATGCTGGAATAGAAACATTGCCTAAAATATAGCGTCCACAAAAGATACGAAACTATTGGCCAAAGAAATTTCGATTTTTTCATGTTGAAAATTTTGTAAAATCTGGCCTCGACAAAACGTGATGACATACGAAACCTCGACCAGAATACTTTTTCATTTTCTTTTCTGTAGGTTAGATGAAATGTTGATTGCAGGTAAAAAAAAGGAAAAGGAATTTTTCTGCAGTGGTCCATTTCCGATACAACACAATCGATCACCCCTAAAACAGTCTATATTACCTGCGCACGTCATCCATTACAATAATACTCAGAGAGATAATTCTGCCAGCCAGGTTTCATGAAAATCCAACCGTTTTATCGTTGTTATGTTGGATTTGAAAACCATTCTTCTTGTCCGACGCTCCGAGAGAGCATTGCTTGAATTACATTCTAAAATCAATATGAAACATTCCGACTTGCCATCAAAAATTCATAGAAAAATATGGCAAACAAAGAAAACCCTCATTGGGTTGGCAAGTCTATAAATTTAAAAATAAACAAAATCAATCAACGATTTTTTTCAGTGACAAACGTGTTCTATGTGATTTATTTCGTTAAACACTTTATCAATAAATAATTCAATTATTTCTTTTTTCTTTCGCTCATGAATAAATAATGATCAGTCAAAAAAACCTTAAAGGGTAAATGTGACGCAAGTCCTCTATCTTACTTACAAAATAACTAATATCGCTGACGCAAACGTTTTATCAACAAATTTATCAATCCAAAAAATTTGTGAAAGAAAATTTTACAACAAGAAATTTGCGTCACAAGTGGCAGATGATTTGGTTTTCTTCCGTTTGAATTCTTTCAGTACATTTTTCAACCATTTTCCTAATAATATGTTCCTCAACATCTGCCACTTGTGACGCAAATTTTTTGGGTCAATTTTTGTTTATGAAACTTTTGCGTACGGCGCACAATGCGTCACCCTCAGCGATATCAGTTATTTTGTAAATAAGATATAGAACTTGCGTCACATTTACCCTTTAAGGGTTTTTAGCCCCGTACGAAGTACAAAGGGGCTTATAGGATTACGATGCCGTGTGTAATTGATGGAATTCGAAGCAGACGGTAAGGGCAAAGTGTTTGCCTATGTTCATAGATGACGAATCCGCAATAAAAATTTTGTCTGTCCGTCTGTCCGTCTGTCCGTCACGTCGATATCTTGAGTAAATCAAATCCGATTTCAAAAAAAAAAAATTTCCCTGAAAGATAGTCAAAATAGTGAGGCTAAGTTCGAAGATGGGCATATTCGGGTCGGCCCTTCGTGAGTTAGGGCCACCTAAGTGATTTAAGGTCTTTTGGTGATATTTATGGCAAAAAAAACGATGGAAATATAAATGACACGGCTAATGATAGGTATTGTCAATACCAATCCAGGAAAAACAAGTTTTTTAAAATCGGGTGAGTGGACCGTGAGTTAGGGCCTTAGAAGTGAAAAGCTACTAGGGCCCTATGTGTATTTTACATAGAACTCAAGTAAATTTAATCCGTTTTTCGTAATTTTTGTTTCATTTGGAAGGTAATCGAACGCCGAATAGAAAGTTGTTGAAAAAAAATTAAATTTGGGTCCTTGGACTAAGGCCACTACTAGGGCCCTAAGTGTATTTTACATATAACTCGAGTAAATTTCATCCGTTTTTCGTAATTTTTGTTTCATTTGAAAGATAATCGAACACCGAATAGAATGTTGTTGAAAAAAAATTAAATTTGGGTCCTCGGACTAAGGCCGCTACTAGGGCCCTATGTGTATTTTGAATATAACTCGAGCAAATTTCATCCGTTTTTCGTATTTTTTGTTTCATTTGGAAGGTAATCAAAGGCCGAATAGAATGTAGTTGAAAAAAAAATTAAATTTGGATCCTCGGACTGAGGCCGATACTAGGCCCTATGTGTATTTATACTAAATAAATTTAAATTTTAGGGCTATTTGAAATTTTTGTTTTATTTGAAAGGAACGTCGTACGGGGCTTCATAATTGCGCTATGCGCAATTTCTAAGATGTACACATTTCATAGTAATTTGACTTCAACTACGTTTACGGGTGCAATTGGTCTACGGTCAAAGTAGGGTGACAGACGCACTAGGGTCACGTACGAAATAGATATACGGGTTTGTACGGGGCTCAGTCGCAGCAGACGCTCCGACTGTTCTGATGGCTCGTTGTTTAATTTAGAAGGTAATCGAAGGCCGAATATAATGTAGTTGAAAAAAAATTAAATTTGGGTCCTCGGACTAAGGCCGGTACTAGGGCCCTATGTGTATTTATACTCAATAAATTAAAATTTTAGGGCGATTTGAAATTTTTGTTTTATTTGAAAGGAACGTCGTACGGGGCTTCGTAATTGCGCTATGCGCAAATTCTAAGATTTACACATTCCATAATAATTTTACTTTAACTACATTAACCGGCGCAATAGGCTTACGGTCAAAGTAGGGTGACAGACGCACTAGGGTCACGTACGCAATAGGTATACGGGTTTGTACGGGGCTCAGTCGCAGCAAACGCTCCGACTGTTCTGATGGCTCGTTTTTGACTGATATCACCACTTTTGTAAGTATGTCGTTTCGACAACATCAAAAAACCTTATGGAAGTTAAAAAAAAATTCTAGAGAAATCAGTCTGAATCCCACAATTTAGGAACCAACTTTGGTACACTTCATTTATATCGATGGATGGAAGTTAGGAAGTTTCAGAGGAATCATCTGTTATCCCCAATTCCAATTTAGAAACCAGCCTTGAAAAACCTCACTTATATCGAAAATAACCCAAATCCATAAAAAAACCGATGGAAGTTGGAGGGTGCCAGAGGAATCATCTGTCATCACAAAATTTAGGAACCAACATAGTGGAAGTTAATACTTAATGTTCCACACAATTTCCAACAAGAAATACATCCCACAACATTCACCACATTACCATCCATATCATGCAACAAAATATACAACACACAAACACATACAAATTGGCTTTTCTATGGCATTTGTATGGAGACTTTGGGGAACCCCAGCTCCCAAGATATGAGCATTTTCCAACTTTTGAAAATTCCATTCTTATTTTTGGGCCAATATTTGCCTATAACTAAGTAACTAACGTAGGCGATTTCAGTTATCTGAAAAAACGAAATTTTCATACAAAAATCAATATTTCGAAGTTCAATATCTCGGCCAATTTTGAAGCTGCAGTAACGTGTAATAGCTCGTTGAAATCGTATGGATTCCTAGATGCCAGATTTCTTAGTTTAGGGAGCATTGGGGCCAAGGGGTAGAAGTCAAAAAGTTGTTGCAAATATGCTCCACCGTCCCCAAAAAAAAATTAAAACACTTTTGGTAGTGGACCTGCGTCACGCCGGCCTTCTAACGTGCGGGCAATGCGATGCAATGCACCGATATTGGTAGAAAGAGTGGTGGAGCACATAGTGGGAAAAAAAACATTGGATGAATTCACGTCGTAAGTGCGGTAGATTGCTGAACTATCGAGGAGTAGAACGTCTGCTAATCACTCTTCCATTTGCAAAGTAAAAACAATTCTTCCGAACAACAAATGCTCCGAATTTATTAATTTTTTCGTTGTAGATTTGTTACTCTGGTTCCGATCTGGCTACAGTGTCGTTACTCACATTCAATCGACCGCAAACGCCATCTGTAGCCACCATTGCCACCATCGAACCCTTCACTCGTACAATAACACGATCGTTTTTGATTTCAAGAATCGTTCCATCAAAGCCCGAACTCTCAAGTTGTTTCCGGATCATGTCGCCAGTAGCTGGCACATCTTGAACAATATCTTCGAATACGGTTATCCTTTTCGTCTTGCCGGTAATTACGGCTCTCGCTGTGTAATCCATACGCAGGTCTTTTATGTGATCGTACCACGCCGATATACTTACCGTATTGTTTGGCGGTACACTGACCTCATAGGACATTTTGCACGTTTTGTCTTCGCCACTTTTCCAATTTTCGTTCGCACCAAATCCCACTTCGAAAGTGTTCTCAATTTCACCTTCAGCCAGAAATGGTATTCCCACTTTGCCCTTGACCTTAAAAGTAAACAGCGTGTGTGTGTTGTTTGAATCGAGGCTGTTTAATTTTACCTTACTTCAAAGCAGAATGAACCAAAATCCAATGAACCCAGACACATGTATGTCCATAGCCTGTAGCGGCAGTAAATCACGGACAAAAAACACCCTTTTTCCACTTTTGGTAAAAGTTCCCTAGCCAATAAAAGAATATTAAAATTAAAAACGACTGCGGTTTTAGACTATTGGGGCCAAGGACTATCTGGGCGTGTAAACAAAGCGTCGCTAAAAAATAGCGTATCAATAGGAATTGATGCTGAAGAGTGAAACAAACGCTTGGTACGGGTCTGGGATAACTTAATCAATATGATCCCCCAAACAGTCAACAATCAACAATTTAATCCTAAGCAACTGTAGAGCTAAGCTTATCTGTAGCATCTATAATCTGAAGACCATCAGGACGACCCTGCAGGAATTAAAGAATGAGCGAATGGACTAAATCAGCAAACACACTTTATTTCATTGCAAGAACACACACACGGCAAAATCAAATATAATTTACGGAATTAAACTGATGTTCACTTAATTCACTTCAACTTAGAATTATTTGGTCAGTTGATGAACTCAAACTCTTAATGAAATTCGATTAGAATTCTCCTAGATATCTTTCCAAAACAATAATTCAGCTCAAGTTACAAGTATTTTCACGGCAGAGGGACCTGAATAATCTAGTAGCCCTATGTTTTTCGCGAATTAAATTTTTCAACTTATGTCAGTGTTCATTTGAGTTCATTTTCATACAATGTATTAGGTCCCTCATTTGACGTTTCAATAATGAACCGCTCCTGCCAGGTTTACTTTTACTCTGCCGTGGTATTTTCAATTAAATTTCCTTTAAATTTGCTTCACATTACAAGGTAACGGTACCAATGAGCTCGATAGAAAAACTGGAAACACTGGAAAAACATGGACTCAAAAGAAGTAAATTGTGAAGCTAAACATAAATCGTAGAGCAAAAATTCGGAATATTTTCCTGTATGGGGACATGATTGACATGATGCTCGAAAAATATTCGGATGCTTGATAAAAACATTCTCTGTGGTCAAATGTGTCAGAATTAACAGATGAGTTTTCTTTAAGTATAGTTTCCACTTAAAAAGAGCACTCCGTTTAGCCTCCGTCTACATGACAGTTGTAAAATAGAACAAAAGAACTGTCACGCAAACGGAGTGGAAACTGAATTTATTTCAATTTTTTACTCCGTTTACGTGACAGTTCCTTTGTTCTATTTTACAACTGTCATGTAAACGGAGGCTAAACGGAGTGCTCTTTTTAAGTGGAAACTATACTTTAAGTAAAATAGTATATTTCAACATACCCCAATACACACAAGATGTGTGTGCGCGGGCGAGGCCCATTGCGAAAACACACATCGAGTGTGTATTGGGGTATTTTGAAAGAAATTTTTCTGTAATAGTGAGTGTGTTGGTGCTTTCCTTCCCAACCGTTACTTTCCTTCTCGACCGTTTACCTTCCCTACCGACCGATTCATATCATAGGTCACCAATACACTCTCACGTATACAGAAAAAGAAAGAATTGTTTTTCGTCTATGTTGGATGAACTCGTAAATTCGTGCAAATTGTCGCTCATTCCTCAGTACCGACCTCTGTTAATAATTGTTTCAATCACTGACGAGCGCATTGAGCTTAATTATGGTTATCCACATGTTTTGTAGTGTGGTGCACTACACCGATGTAAAATGTAATGTCAAATCGGCAAGAAATCGAAATGTTTGTTGTTTCGTTCAACGTAATTTAAAAACTCCGAAATTGTTCATTTGTTTCATTGGCGCCCTCGAAAAGTCACTCCGAAGGAAAAAGCAAGAACCACAGCTCTGTTCTTAGCATGAACAGAATAAATATTCGGAGGCTTATGCAAGTCCATTTCTTTCGTAACGACAGGAGTCATGATTTCGTGGTGTGAATAAAAACACTTGCAATCGTACAAGCAAACACATTTGAAAATTTGGAGGCTTTTTGACGTTTGAGAAATTAGTGTTCGTGCTGCAAGAACTCATTTCACGTATTAACATCCAATAGCGTGGCGCTTTAAAAAATCTAAAAAATTCGATCGTCAATCATCAAGTCGACAGTGCGTGGGATAACGCGCTCATTTCTACTTCGCATACGCAATTTGATTTTATTCCAAATTACTTCGCAAACAAAAGTAACTGCACTCACAATCCAACCGCACCACAACAGTGTCGGCACAGCAAATTCGTCATTCACATCCAATTTGTTATGGTTTCTGTTTTGCACATTTTTATTCACTAGACTTTTCACCGACTCTTCTTTGAACCATTTATCGATTAGTCCTGCACCATTCAATCGATGAATTATGTCCTCTATGGGTTCAACGAAAGGAAAATTCGATTTCAATCCAAAATACAATGGATATTTACCGAAAGGAATCTCACTTAACAAGTGATAAGCTTTTAAGCCCAACCGTTTCTGTGCTTCTATGAATACTTGAGCCTGGAAATTGAGCATGAAAACTGCTACAGAATTGTTAAATTCATTTAGTTCCAGTAAGAACTGATCCGGTGTCACCTCATGAATTTTTTCAAACCATCCCCATAAATTGGTCACTTTTTTCAATGACGTCACTAAAAAATCTTTGTCTCCGTTTTCATTTGCTAAAATTGGAACTGTGGATGTGTACAGTTCTTTCAGCGAATTAATTTGAGGTTGGTAAACTGGCCACGTCATGTAGCTTCGGAACACCGATAAAATACCGTTTACGACAATCAGCCCTGTGAAAGTCAAAGGTACAACGACGAAAATGTCGGCACGGCTAAGATTTCGATATCTGATGGCTGAATTGTCGTTCATTAAAAGGTTGATGACGTCGACGATGCATTGAAAAAACAAAATTTTCTTTTTGTTCAAATAGCCAGAAAGGATCAACAGAAATGACGAGGCCAAAATCAAAATGGAAGTGTACACGAGGAGATGCGTCCATGTGTCATTTTTCAAATACGTCACGAAATCAGAGTATGGCTGGGAATAAGGAACTAACGCTGCCACCATTGTTTGATGATGCGGATATAATCGTTTTGGCGAAAATTCTGTCATGATTTGTTTATATACGAATATGTCTGCTTCTGAAAATTTGAAATCAGAAAGATCTGCGTATGTCATTCCTTCCAGTTCAGCCGATGCATTGAAGAAACGACAAGCAATAACCCAAAACTCGACTTCATCAATAGTGGCGTTAACGTCGCTACTAAATAAAAATCGAAGTGGATTTTGGCGGTAATTCGGTCTTTTGTCGGTGAAATAAGTTCGGAGATGTTGGCTTCTTGTAACATTTATCAACTCGAATCCCATGAACGGATTGTATTTGAACACGTTGAAGACAGGTTCCTCATCCCCAACGCTGAAGTAAAATGCGCTGAAAATGTTCACAACGCCAATACTCCAGCTCCAACGGAATAGTTCGTCTACGACATCTAACGAATCGATGTGGTCAGTGAGAAACACGCCTATTCTTACCCTGGTACCGATATTGCGAATGGCCATAACTTGAGCTCGGATAACTTCCGAGTCATTTCCAATTTCTGAACGCTCTGCGACCACAATTAGAAATGTATTTTTACTGAACTTTGATGCTTCCTGTTCTGTGTCGTCAAAATTGCTTTCTGCAAAGTCGTCGTTAAAAACGTACACTGTCTGAGGTGTAACAGTGTTCACTCTGTTGTCGGATCTCGGTGACGACGAAGGAACAGGAAACCAATCGTCGAGCTCAGTTGACGATCCCATGAAAAACATGTTGTGATCGAAACCGTAAAAATCGTTTAATCGATTGATTAGATGTACACCGTCATGGCACCGAGCACACGTCGATAGAAGGGTAACAATTATAATTGGTGGTAGCATCACTGAATTCATGCTGTTGAACAGCATATCGAATAATATTGTTTGATAAACGTGAATGTTGTCACGGTACTTGTGACCGTCAAATGATTGACGCCTGACTGATTAATCAAATTGTTTTGTTGAATAAATAAAACCTATTGGTCTAAATAAATGACTAGTAGAGCCCGTGACCCCGAGGTCACGCCATAGAGGTAGACTACCGTCACGCTAGAAGAAGGAGATATCTGTTTCGGAGAGCGATTATGGTCTGACGGCAGATCGAACAACCCATTATCAGTTGTTCTATCGGCTCCATCTTCACTATTGATAACTTCCTATCTCCGTGAACTAGCGCTGAGTAACATAAAATCAGAGGAAATTGTGGTGGTATAGAACACGAAAGGAACTACGTTGTAGAAACACAAAGAGAAAACCACAAACATCTCAGAAAGCATACCGTGTAGTCACGGAAATCTCCAGTCAAGTGTCACAAAAAACTCGAATAGCTTTGAGTAAACGTATATTGCGAAATCTCTTCGGACGTTGAAAGATACAAGCTTAAACTTACCTTAGAATCGACGTCACCGACCCCACACACACACGCACACTGATATGTAAAAACCTACTCTCGAAACAGTGGTGGAAACACTTCGCTATTATAGGAACTCGTTCACGAACTAAAAATTCGTTACCCAAAGTGAAGATTTTGACATATTTTATATGAAAGATGTGTCAAAATTCTCACCAGAGAAACTTAACGAAGAGTTTCTGAACGATCTCTAGCTATAATCCAGTAGCCATGGACAGGGTTCGAAAAAATTTGATTTGATTTGGGAAAAAGTTGATGATCAACTTATGAGGTGTGATGTTCAAAGATGTTTTTTTGATTTTTTGTTTTTTATTACAATTGTTACAAGTTTCATATATGCAGAATGAGCACCAGCTGAATATCACCAGCTGGATCTACTAGCACACACTTATTGTATGATAAGCAATCAAAACACATTCTTAACAATGTGTTTACTTCATTCATACGTGTTATGTGCGCGTAAATGACGTTAACGTAGGAATGCACTGTGTGTAGGTTGTCTTTGGATTGTATACAATACAAAGTGTTTTTGTTTGTACACCAGCTGATCATATTCAGCTGGTGCTCATTCTGCACATAAGAAACTTTTAGCAATTGTATCATTTTAGACGAATTGAGTTGAAATTTCAATTAAAAAATTTTGATTTTTTTTGTTCGAAATCATGATGATCAACGAAAAAAAATCAAATTGATTTGATAATCACGCTTTTTTCTTTGATGATCAAGATTGATCTGATTTCCGAAAATTGATTTTGATTTTCGAACCCGAGAATTCAATTTCTGAAACCACAGAAGTTTTTTCAAATTTGTTGGACAACTCGGTTGGTCCAAAAATGTGGTCAAAGTGAAGAAATATTTTGAAACATCTACTTTTTCACTGTTTTTATCACATTTCAGATGGAAACAATGATTTTATATTTAGATAATGTTCTACAATATTGTTGACCGGAAAATTTTCTATTTTTCGAATGTCTGAAGGCATCTGATGGTTACAGGGTGGCCATCTGAACAATGGTTAGGTCAAGATTCCGTAGTAGTTAGCGATAGGAATTGCTTACAAGTTTCTACGAATACTTAAAGCTAGCGCTTCATCTCAAATTTCTTTCTTCCTTGCAACGCGATCTCATTTTTTGCAGTTCCTCCTATTCAGCGATGCTTTTTTTAGTTAGTTGTACAATGCATACCGATGTACATTTGGGACGATCATAATTATTTACATGTGAGACTTCCATACCTACAGTCTTACGTATTCAGAAGGTACAATTCACGATTGAATGCATCATTTTGCTTATCGTCGTTAGCTGAGAGACGACAATGCCAGTGGTTCACTGAGTCGTAAATTGTACAAAAAATTGTACGTGATTCTGGTCGTCCTAGATGTCTCCATGACTGACGTTGAACGGTGCCATCCAAGCGTACAACTTTCAGAACCTTGGGTCTAACGACATGCAATGTAGACCATTTGTGGTCGGAATTGAAGCTGAAGAGTGAAACAAACGTTTGATACGGTTTTTTGATAATTTACTCAAAATGGTGCCACAAACAGTCAACAATTGAAGCCACGAACACTGGTAAAATTAAGTGTCAAAAATTTTTAGCAAAAAACAAAGGTTATGTGGGTTATGTCGTCTGTGGATGAAATCGTCGTGGTTCGGGTTGTCAAAGTTTGCGTTTCCAGTTACGCTGTAGCACTTCATCGTCTCATACATCTACATAACTAGCTCAAAATCAGTGTGATCAAGACGTAAAATTCCGGCGCATGTTTTTCTTCTACATGCCGTATATATCTGTCATTCATATATGATCAAATCGACCGTGCGTCGTACACGCAACTTGATTTTATTCCAAATTACTTCGCAAATAAAAGTAACTGTACTCATAATCCAACCGCACCACACAAGTGTCGGCACAGCAAATTCATCATTCACATCCAATTTGTTTTGGTTTTTGTTTTGGATATAGTTATCCACTAGTCTTTTCACCGAGAGATCATTCTCTTCTTGGACCCATTTATCGATTAGTCCTGCACTATTCAATCGATGAATTATGTCATCTATGGGTTCAACGAAAGGAAAATTCGATTTCAATTCAAAATTTTTTGGATATATAGCGAAAAGCGTCTCACTTAACAAGTGATAAGCTTTAAAGCCCAACCGTTTTTGTGCTTCTAATAAATTTTGGGCATAATCATTTGGAATGAAAACGGCTATGGAATTGTTAAATGTATTTGCTTCCAGTGAGAGCTGATCCGGTGTCACCTCATCAATTCTATAAATCCATCCACCAAAATTCGTCGAGGCTTCCAATCACCTAGCGAACCAATCTTTCCATAGGTTTTCATTTGCTATAATTGGAACTGTGGACGTGTACAGATCTTTCCCTGAATTAATTTGAGGTTGGTAAATTGGCCACGTCATGTAGCTTTGAAACACCGATAAAATACCGTTTACGACAATCAGACCTGTGAAAGTCAAAGGTACAACGACAAAAACGTCGGCACGGCTAAGGTCTCGATATCTGATGGCTGAATTGTCGTTCACTAAAAGATTGATGACGTCGACGATGCATTGAAAAAACAAAATTTTCTTTTCGTTCAAATAGCCAGAAAGGATCAACAGAAATGACGAGGCCAAAATCAAAATGGAAGTGTACGCGAGGAGATGCATCCATGTGTCATTTTTCAAATACGTCACGAAATCAGAGTAGGGCTGGGAATGAGGAACTAACGCTGCAAACGTTGTTTGTTGGTGTGGATACAATTGTTTTGGCAAGAATCGTTCCATGATTATTGTACTATGTCCTACTACGTCTGCGTTTGCAAATCCGGATTTTATAAATTCTGCTTCTGTCATTCGTATCAGTCCATCCGATGCATTAAAGAAACGACGAACAATACCCCAAAACTCGACTCCATCAGTAGTGCAGTTCATGTCGCTGTACCATAAAAGCCGAAGTGGATTTTGGCGGTAATTCGGTCTTTTGTCGGTGAAATAGATTCGGAGATGTTCGTATCTTGTAACATTTATCAACTCAAATCCCATGAACGGATTGTATTTGAACACGTTGAAGACAGGTTCCTCATCCTCAACGCTGAAATAAAATGCGCTGAAAATATTCACAACGCCAATACTCCAACTCCAACGGAATAGTTCGTCTACGACATCCAACGAATCGATATGGTCGGTGAGAAACACGCCAATTCTTACCCTGGTCAAGACCCTGGTACCAATATCTTGAATGGATCGAATTTGAGCCAACAATTGCGATCCATTTCCAATTTCTACACGTTCTGCGACCACAATTATTAATGTATTCTTACTGCATGGGTCGTATCGTTCTGTCATGTCAAAATTTCCGTTCAAAACGTACACTGTCTGAGGTGTAAAACTGTCCACTCTGGTGTCGGATCTCGATGACGACGAGGGAACAGGAAACCAATCGTCGAGCTCAGTTGACGATCCCATGAAAAACATGTTGTGATCGAAACCGTAAAAATCGTTTAATCGATCGATTAGATGTAGACCATCATGACACCATGCATACATCGATAGAAGGGTAACAATTATAATTGGTGTTAGCATCACCGAATTCATGCTATTGAACAGCATATCGAATAATATTGTTTGATAAACGTGAATGTTGTCACTGTCCTTATGACTATCAAATGAATGACGCCTGACTGATTCTACAAATTGTTTGGTTGAATAAATAAAACCTATTGGTCTAAATAAATGACTAGTAGGACCCGTGGCCCCGAGGCCAAAAAAATTGACCACATTCGGGGTCTTCGACCCCTCAGTATTTAAATGATTTGAGCTATGATGCCCTTCTCTTACCCAAACTAATTTCACATTACGAGATATCTGTTTCGGAGAGCGATTATGGTCTGACGGTTTGACATCGAACAACCCATCATCAGTTGTTCTATCGGCTCCCTCTTCACAACTGATAACTTCTTATCTCACGTGAACTAGCGTAACATAAAATCAGAGGAAATCGTGATGTTATAGAATAGAACACGAAAGGAACTACGGTTACTTTACAGTCACAAAAACTCGAATAGCTTTGAGTCAAACTTAACACAATACAAGAATCTCTTCGAACGTTGAACGATACAAGCTTTAACTTACCTTAGAATCGTCGACACCAAGTTCACTGAACGCACCGACCCCACACACACTGATATGTAAAAAAGTTACTGTCGAAACAGTGGGGGAAACACTTCGCTATTACAGTCCAGTAGCCCGTGTCCATGAAAGGGGCACGAGATGTCTTGGATAGCTTTTGGTTCCCAGAAAAAGAAAAGTTCGGGTGTCAAGCTGAAATGCTGTCAGTTTTCGAGGAAAAGAGGGGGAAGTCTGGAGTGCATTATTGCAGTTTTCGACCATTTTCGAACACCGAACAAAATATTTCGCATTTTTTTATGGATGATATCGATACAGAATTCAATTTTCTAAACCCTAGAAATTTTTTCAACAACATATGGTGGTCCAAAAATGTGGTCAAAGGGAAGAAATATTTTGAAACATCTACTTTTTCACTGTTTTTATCACATTTCAGATGGAAACAATGATTTTATGTTTAGATAATGTTCTACAATATTGTTGACCGGAAAGTTCTCTATTTTTCGAATGTCTAAAGGCACCTGAAGGTTACAGGGTGGCCCTCTAAACAATGGTTAAGTCGCGTCTGTAGAGAAATAACCATTTTTAAAGGAATTTGTCGCAGAAATGTTGAAGAATTATGATATTTGTTAATTGTAACAGGGTGTTCAGAGTATTTAAGAAAGAAGAGGAAAATATTAGAAAAATGACAAGTTGCTGTCAGTGCGGCCACTATTTTGGTATATATTGACATTTAGAAGTAAGCAAAATTCCAAGTTCACTCATTCGATAAGTTATCGAACACCTAACAATCAGAAATATAGCTACAGGCATTTGAACAATAAAGAGTGGATTAAAATATTCGTGGAAGGCGGAAGAAGTTTTTTTTTAAATAAAAAAACTTTTTATTGAAAACTTTAATTTGATTACAAGAAGAAGAAGGTCAAGAAATGTGAGTTAGTTAATAGGAAAATTGTGATTGCACGTCCTGAGAACTTAATACAAGGCTTAGTCCAATACAAAATGAGCTTAGTGTGATGTCATTCTTGAATCTTTAAGCACCTAAGGCAACTTACAGGGTATTCTGAAAAATATCCGAACTGACAGGATTTCAGCTTGGCACCTGAACTTTTCTTTTACCATGTACCATGAGCGATCCAAATCACCCAAGACATCCCTTTCATACACAACACACGGGCACTTTAATGGCCACTGCACTAAGTCTAAGTTTCTTTCTGAGCACAATGAAAATTTCCGCCCTCGAGGACCTAAAACCTGTGCGAAAAAATGAAATTGGTTTCGATCGCATGGGAGGGAGATTGACATGCTGTACACAACTCGATTTCGGAGTGACACATATCTTGTTGCGATAAAAACCAGCGTACTTTAGCACTAAATGTCAAAAAATGGAAGCGGTTGGAATTCATTATTAATTCAGGAAATTTACCATTTTAGTGTCATCAATTGAATTTGTCCTTTATGGGTTAGTGAGCCGCGGATTTTCATTGATTTTCATTCAATTAAGTCAGGTTCTTGTCGCATGTGTAACTACATGAGTGTCGCTACTTGTGTAATTGCATAAGTAGTCTATGATAAAAGTTACGGTGTTTCCCGATGTGAAAATTTGAAAATAAAACTGAGTTGGCTTAGTCGAACAAACTGTTAGTGTTGCAAAACGTCGAAATCAGTTTCGATACTCTTTTCCTTAAAGATGGAAGGAATGGAAGCTACGACCGATTTGTTTATAAATTTAATTCAAAATAACCGCATCATTTACGATAAGTCGTTAAAGGATTTTAAAAATACGAGAAAAAAGAAGAAGTATGGCAAGATATTGCCAAGCAAAGCAGAATGACCGGTATTTTTTTGTTTATTGTAAATGCCAGCAACAGTAGTGATATAAATCAAAAAAATTTTAGTTGACAATGCCAAAAAAAGGTATGCATCGCTACGTCAGAAATACTCTCGTGAAAAACGTAGCTGCGAAGTGAAAAGACGCAATAAAACTGCAGTATCAAGAAATTGGATTTACTACGAACGTCTTAATTTTCTGAATTCATTCATCCAACCACGATCGTACGTACTTCTAGGATAATTTCGTTTTTCAGTCGCATATTATTTCAACTCGTGTTTCAGCACTTATACAAATGATACGTTTGTTGAAGAAGACGATGATTCCGTAATGCTAAATGAATGTGGTATGGAAGATACGGAGGATGCGAGTGGTGCCACATCAAAAACTATCGAGATCGAGCTAGAAAACGGCATTAACATTGATGAGCTCGGAGCTATTACTACCGATGATACCGACACTGTGGTTAATGCATGTGTGCAGCTTGGCATACCAAGAGATATTCAAACTGATCCCGATAATCATCAACCAGACGAAAACATTTGGAACTGCCGCGAACGGATTGTCTCCAAATATTCTCATGAGCAGTCAACTATTGAATATCAATCATTGAACGAACCGCGCGTTACATCACGGGATAATGAAAATGATAAAGCCACTGGAGATGTACAGCAGCAGGTTGAAAATGGTCAACAGCCCGATGATGCAAATGTTATGGACCTCGATAATTATGTGTCACCACATCCAAGCACCAGTTCGTCGATCAGCAACACTACGATCCCACCGTATCCATCTCGCTGTTATGATCCAAAGACTGGTGAGATTATAATTGCGCGGATCGCTAATCAAGCCAGAGTACGTCTATTTTTCTAGATTTTCTGATAATTGAAAGTCGGTGGAAGCTTAAGCTCGTTTCATTTTTTTCGATAGATTCCGTCAAATAACCATCAATTAAACGATGTCGGTACATCTTCACATTCTTCACATTCAGCGGCCCCAAAAAACACAACAGCTTCAGTACAGTCATCACGAACCAATCAAACACTTCAACCTACCACATCCTCCGTCGCAACTACAATCCGCTCAAATCCATCAACAAGACGATCGACTGTCGTTCCAAACATTGTCTCAGTTGCCAGTACATCGGTTTCAACCTCTTCAAACGAAAACCGAATGGACGCGATTCGACAGAAAATGGAAAACTGTTTGACAGCCATAACCAAAAAGGTTAGCGACAAGGCACAGAAATCTCCACATGGTCCTTTTTTGTCATATTTGGGGACAAGGCTTCAATCAGTTCCAAAGGAAAGTCTTCCGAGATTGGAACGAGAAATTCTAGATCTGATAGATCAATTCGTATCGTAAATTTATTGAAACAAACTAAAATCTAAGAATCTCGTTATAAAAATGACATTGTCTGATCGTAAATTGAACTAAAATGAAAGAATCTCATTGCAAAGATCATTACAATGATGTCCGTGCAATTTAAATGTAAATTAAAATTCAAGAATCTCATTACAAAACATGAACAAATAAAATGAAATCGGAAATCGGATAATTCTATTACTTCAAAAAACAACAATAAAAAACCTGGACACTCAGGTGGATGACTATCAGATTGCTTTTTATAAAACATTGCAAACATAACATCATTGTCTGATTGGTAAATGAACTAAAACCAAACAAAATCTTGTTACATGACATCATTGTCTGATTGGACAATTGGTCTAAAATGAACGAGTCTCATTACAACATGACTACAATGATGTCCGATTGAAAAATAAATTAAAATCACAAACATCACTGATCTTATGAGCAAATATAATTAAATCTGACAATGAGAGCTCTATTAATACCTTGACAGTATTTACAGGCTAGATTGAGCATAATCTATTACTTCAAAAAAAACGTGGACATTCCCGATGTGTTTCAGACTTCTTTTTACGAACATTCATTACAAACTTGACATCATTGTCTGATTGGAAAATAAACTAAAATCTAAGAATCTCATTACAAGCATGACATCATTTGTCTGATTAGAAATTGATCTAAAATAAAAGAATCTCATTACAAACTTGACTTCATTGTCTGATTGAAAAATAAACTAAAATCCAAGAATCTCATTACAAAACATCACTCATATAGTGAGCAAATAAAATGGAAGTTGACAACGAGAGCTCTATTAATACCCAGACAGGATTTACAAGCTAGATTGGACACAATCTATTACTTCAAAAAACAAAACAAAAAAACCATGACATTCCCGATGACTTTCAGACTGCTTTTTACAAAACATTCTTGAGATAGTTCGCATACGTATTCCTGGCAGCACTAGCATATTCGCTTGTATTAGCAGCGGCAAGATTGAGTCCGGATTCGTAAAAGCTTCGAAGCGATTCATTTGTAGAGTATGTGCATCTTTCCTCACGCATGTACCGGATTGCTGCTGGGTCGTCAAAGCTTTTGATGTAGTTATGTAAAACGATCGTGGCCTTCAGAATTTTATCTACATTGACTGGATGCATCTCAATCGGTCCTGTAAATATTTGCCATCGTCGCACCAATATCGCAAATGTATTTTCAATAATCTTTCGAACGCTGCTCTGTTCTTTGTTAAAATTTGCCTGCACATCTGATAAATTCGACTGGTCACCTGCATACGGAGTTAACATGTTCTCTTTTAACGGGAAAGCACTGTCAGCGATAACAAAATATGGAAAGGCGACGCATGTGTGTGGTAAGAACGATGGTGGAGGAAAATTCAGTTTTTTCATGTCAAGCCTTTTACCGAAAGTAGAGTGGAACAGAACTCCTCCGTCAGTTTGTTGACCATAGCTGCCGATGTCGACGTAGACAAAACTCTTGAGTGCATCGCATATTGCCAGCAAATTTGTACTGAAATATTTGCTGTAGTTAAAGTATATAGATCCAGAGTGCGTAGGAGCAAATATTTCGATTAATTTTCCATCCAATGCACCGACACAATTCGGTAGGTTCAACTTTTCGCGAAACTGTTCCTCGATTCGGATCCAATCCTCCTCTTCTGGGAATTTCAAATAGATTGGTTGCAAAACATCCCATATAGCGTCGCAAGTTTCCCGTATTATATAGTACGCAGTAGATATCCCTACTCGAAAATTGAAATGAAGACTCTTCAATGAATCGCCAGTCGCAAGAAAACTGAAAAAAATATCAAAATACTTTCACTTTATGATAACGAATTGACTTTGGATCAGAAATGTACCGTAGAGTCAGTAGAAGTCTACATTTAGGTGGAATTGCATTAGGAGATGTTTTCGTAATTTTGCTTTCAATCAATTCAAACAAATGATCAAATCTTTCAGGCGACATTCTTGTGAAATTGAAGAACTTTTCGTGGTCGTGAGACAACATCTCTTTAAAAAGATTGTCAAAATGGCCTTGTTCGCGTCGCATTTGATTTAAAGGGTGTACACCCCATCTTTTCACTCCTTTGCGTCGTACTTCTGGATTTTCAGTTTGTAAAAGGTATTCCAGATCGATCAAGTTTATGATACACTGCATTATGTTGACATCGGTTTCGTCGTCGTCGTCGTCTGGATCGGCATCGCTTTCCTCTTCAAGCTCATTTAAATCTTCGGCGTCACTAGAGTCTTCATCGGAAACCAATTCGCTTGCAACTTGAAGGAATTCAGTATACAACAAAAATTCCTCTTCTTCAATAACTTGATCCATTTATCAATAACTTTAGCTTCAAATAACGATTTAAGGGTAAAATCAAAGTTTGTTTTCCAAAGTATTGAATGTACTTTTCACGTTAACAGTTTGTACGACGAAGCCGATAAAACAAAATCAAATTCTCATCGGGCAACATTTCAGTATAAATATCGTGGGCTGCTTGTGCAACTACACGAGTAAGATCTACTCATGTAAATACACAAGTGACAAGAATGTGACTTTAGGATGATTAATGATTCATTTTATTTTGTACACAAATCATGGACGGAACGGTAGAGGAGTCCGTGGCGCTAGCCCCTACTTAAGGAACAAGAAATTAAACGAAGAAATGTTTTTGGGTGCGGCACTATGTATTAACATTCTCGTTTTTTGCGCTGGCAGTCATCTTCAAGGATAATTTTCTTTTCTCTTCACACACCTGCGTACGTATACTTTTGGAAAGTTATCGAAATTTGGGAAAAAGCATTTATCGACACATAGTCTTTTGAAAAACTTTCACCTTCTGAAATGTGCAAATGTTGATGTCTATTCTTACTAAATAGAGAAATAGAGAAATCCCTGGAATGAAGTTTTCTCAGAAGTCAATGAAATTGCAGATACTCCAAAAGAAGAGAGAAAATATTCATATCGCAGATGCAGCAAATACAAACTCCAAGACTTAGGCCTTTTCAATATTCCATAGTATTTAGCGATAAGAATTAGCGAGACACGTACAAGTTACTACGAAGACTTAAAGCTAGCGCTTCATCATACATTTTGAGAAATCTTTCTTCCTGGCAAGGCTATCTCATTTTTTACAGTTCCTCTAACTCAGCGATGCGATTTTCAGTTATTTGTATACCTAAGAGTATACCTAGAGAGGAAATTTCGAACAACACTACGTAAAATATGTAGTCCCAACATGAAATACGAAATGTATGTGTGTTTGCCCTCTTAATTAAGAGGGTAAATTGAACTATCAAAAGCGAAATAACGTCAACGCATAAATGGATGGCCGACGCTATTCGCAGATTTCGCGAATAGTCTTTCTTGATGACTAATGACAGAATCTGCGAATAGTGTTTCCTGGTGACTAATGGTGAAACACTATTCGCAGATGGAAAGAGTGGCGTAAGATAAATGTTGTATGTTTTTGCGCCTCGCAAAAGAGTCATAAGAGTCATGATTTCGTGGTGTGGAATAAAAACACATGCAATCATAGACGCATACAAATTTGGAGGCTTTTCGACGAAGGAAGAACGAGTGTTCGTGCTAGAAGCAGTGTTTTACATCAAGAACTCATTTATTAACATGAAAAGATTTTCCCAAATAAACATCCAATAGCCGCCACTCTAAAAAATCTAAAAAATTCGATCGCCAAACATCAAATCGACCGTGCGTCGGATAAACCGCTCAGTTCTACTTCGCATACGCAATTTGATTTTATTCCAAATTACTTCGCAAACAAAAGTAACTGCACTCATAATCCAACCGCACCACACAAGTGTCGGCACAGCAAATTCGTCATTCACATCCAATTTGTTTTGGTTCCGTTTTTGGATATTTTCGTTCACTAGACTTTTCACCGAGAGATCATTCTGTTCTTGGAACCATTTATCGATTAGTCCTGCACTATTCAATCGATGAATTATGTCATCTATGGGTTCAACGAAAGGAAAATTCGATTTCAACTGAAAATTTATCGGATATCTACCGAAAGGAATTTCACTTAACAAGTGATAAGCTTTGAAGCCCAACCGTATCTGTGCTGCCAATAAATTTTGGGCATGATTATTTGGCATAAACATCGCTACAGAATTGTTAAGTTTATATATTTCCAGTGACAACTGATCCCATGTCACCCCATGAATTTTATCAATCCATCCACCAAAATTCGTCGAGTCTTCCAACAACATACCTAACAGATGTTTCCATTCGTTGTCACCTACTAAAATTGGAACTGTGGACGTGTACAGATCTTTCAGTGAATTAATTTGAGGTTGGTAAATTGGCCACGTCAAGTAGCTCTGAAACACCGACAGAATACCGTTGACCACAATCAGACCTGTGAAAGTCAAAGGTACAACGACAAAAACGTCGGCACGGCCAAGATTTCGATATCGGATGGCTGAATTGTCGTTGATTAAAAGATTGATGACGTCGACGACGCATTGAAAAAATAAAATTTTCTTTTTGTTCAAAAAGCCAGAAAGGATCAACAGAAATAACGAGACCAAAATCAGAATGGAAGTGTACACGAGGAGTTGCGTCCATGTGTCATTTTTCAAATACGTCACGAAATCAGAATAAGGCCGGGAATGAGGAACTAACGCTGCCAACATGGTTTGATGATATGGATACAATAGTTTTGGCGAAAATTGTGTCATAATTGTACTATGTCCTACTACGTCTACGTGTGAAATTCCGGATTTATGATATTCTGCGCTTGTCATTTGGACCAGTTCAACCGATGCATTAAAGTAGCGACAAACAATAACCCAAAACATGTGTTCGTCAATAGTGTAGCTAAAGTCGCTAAACCATAATAGTCGAAGTGGATTTTGGCGGTAATTCGGTCTTTTGTCGGTGAAATAGATTCGGAGATGTTCGCTTCTTGTCACATTTATCAACTCGAATGCCATGAACGGATTGTATTTGAACACGTTGAAGACAGGTTCCTCATCCACAACGCTGAAGTAAAATGCGCTGAAAATGTTCACAACGCCAATACTCCAGCTCCAGCGGAATAGTTCGTCTACGACATCCAACGAATCGATGTGGTCAGTGAGAAAGACGCCAATTCTTACCCTGATATCGATATCGCGAACGGCCATAACTTCAGCCAACAATTGCGATCCATTTCCAATTTCTGCACGCTCTGCGACCACAATTAGAAATGTATTTTTAGTGCACTTTGATGCTACTCGTCCTGTGACGTTAAGATTGCTTTCCGCAAAGTCGTCGTTAAAAACGTACACTGTCTGAGGTGTAAAGCTGTCCACTCTGGCTTCGGATCTCGATGACAACGGTACAGGAAACCAATCGTTGAGCTCAGTTGACGGTCCCATGAGAAACATATTATGGTCGAAGGAGTAAAAATCGTTTAATCGATTGATTAGATGCAGACCATCATGGCACCATGCATACGTCGATAGAAGGGTAGCAATTATAATTGATGTTAGCATCACTGAATTCATGCTGTTGAGCAGCATATTCGAATAATATTGTTTGATCAACGTGAATGTTGTCACCGTTGTCACATTACTTATGACTGGCAAATGAATGACGGATTATACAAATTGTTTTGTTGAATAAATTAAAACCTATTGACAATAAATAACTAGTAGAACCCGTGGCCCCGGGGCCATAAAAATCGACCTGGTCCATTATCGGGGTCTTCGAAGCCTGAGTATTTGAATGATTTGAGCGAATAACAACGCAAAGTTAATTAACAGAGCTAAGACGCCCTTCTCTTACCCAAGCTAATATCACGTTACGAGAACAAGATATCTGTTCCACAAAAAATAATGAATATAAAACAAACACGACAAAAATACAAGAAACTACTCGAGCAAAATTATATTATTCTTGCTTTTGCAGTCGAAACTCTCGGGCCTTGGGCGACAGAAGCTATCAATTTCATCAATAAACTCATATGCAACTCAATGCAAAGAAATATTTAAAACAGAGAATAAGTTTGGCAATTCAAAGATCTAACGCAACTGTGATGGGTGATGGGAACATTCAATGCTTCAGTGTAAATGAAAGAAATTTTTTATATTTTGTAATTACTTTTTAGAACCTATTTTTATGTCGTCAACTCCATTGTTTTCTTCGAATTTTATTTCCCGTTTTCAATTTGTGCAAAGTAAAGTCCATTTCCACCAAGCAATCTACGTAGCCTCACTATAAAAAAAAAACTTGAATTTGACAACACGCCTGCAACACGCTTGGTAACGCGTAAAAAATAAAAATCAAAAACGAGGTGAAACTACGCCAACAAATCGTGTCCAATCTATTTGCTATTAGTGACTACTGGCGCGCTATTTTCTTCTAGCTGCGCATAAATTCCTTCTATTGGCGCCAATAGCAGAAAGCACCTGTCCCGGTTGCGGTTCACTTGTCAAACGGGAAACACATGAACAAAATCCTTAAATCTATATCGGAGTGTCACGTATCTTTGCGATAAAAACCAGCGTACAGGAGGCTGTTGCACTACAGCACTCTGTTACATAAATATCTATTAATTACTTAATATTTAGTGCTTTAGCACCGGATGTCATCAAATTTATTATTCAGCGCTTTGAATCGATTTTTGATTGTCTACCATTTTAGTCAATGGACATTTCTATACATTTATTGATTGCTGTATCGTCAATTGAATTTGTTCCTTATACGTATTATGGGTTAATGAGTCGCAGATTTTCGTTGATTTACTTACATACATTCAGACTAATGATTCATTTAATTTTGTACACAAATCATGGAGGGTAGAGGAGTCCCCACTTTCAGAAAAAAGCAAACGACGAAATGCTTTTGGGTGCGATGTTTCTAAATATCGCCAACACAATCTGATATGTGTACAAACACGCTACTTCATGTATAAAATGTCCATTCCACTCAACAAAAAGTACTCCGTGAGAGAGCCGTAAGAGAGCGAGCTGTCAAATAAACAAAGCAAAAATTGAAAATATTCAATTTTGACTCTCACTTTGAGTACTTTTTTGGTAAGAGGAAACTAAGCATAAAGCTTCACAATATCACGACGAAATTCAGGGTCTTCCGAGGTTAACAATTTGTCCCACGAAATGCACATAAATTGCCATCGGGAAATGGGCCCATCACACCGAATGTGCCTCGACTTGTTCGAACATTTAATGTCTATTTTTTCACACTAGCGGGATATTTTTCACATTTTTTTGGTGCAAATTCGTCACACGAAATGTACACCAAATGAATTCAATTGATGTGGTCCAGTAATCTACACTTTCACTGGTCCTGAAACTGATCCAAACTTATTGTACATTAAGAGTACATTAAATCACCCAAAAGTGGCAGATGATTCGGCTTTCTTCCGTTTGAATTCCATTTGTTTGATATAAATTATTTCAAATACATTTCGTATTTGATGTTGGGACCACATAATGTTACGTAATTTTGTTTGAAGTTTCCTCTTTAGGTATAATTACTCTTATCATTCCAAAAATTACTCTTAGGCTTATCGCCGTTAGCTGAGGGACGACCATGCCAATGGTTAACTGAGTCAGAAATTATACGAAAAATTGTATGTGATAGATGTACATGGTACGTATGAGATGTTGTATTTTGGAGTCTCTGTCTCACACATAAATTATGATCGTCCTAGATGAACTGAACATTCTGCGTTTTTTATTTGTGGTGTTGCTCGAGTCTCAATGACTGACGTTGAACGGATCCAAGCGTACATCGGCAGGCCGATCTTACGACATGTAGACCAGTTGTAGTCGGAATTGAAGGGGTAGGGTAATCTCGCACACCACACAAATTCATGGTGTGCGAGATTCACCTCTAAGTGGTGAATCTCGCACAGTCATGACTTTTCGTTACATGTCGTAAAAGGACGCATACTATGATCGCGTGTGCGAGATTCCCCGACACCGAATTGAAGCTGAAGAGTGAAACAAACGCTTGGTCCGATTCTATGATAATTTACTCAAAATGGTGCAATCAACAATCAACAATTGAATCTATCCAAAGCCACGGACATTGGTAAAATCTAGTGTTAAATCAGCAAGAAATCGAAATGGTGAATGTTTGTTGTAAAATAAATACGTTCAACGCAATTTAGCTCCAAAATTGCTCAATAGTCGTCACTACTAGCATTGGCTATTCGACCGCGGAAGGAATAGTCTTCACTGTGAGGTGTGAGGATAGCTATTCGACCGCGCGGTAGAATAGTCACTCCGAAAGAAAAACCAAGAACCACAGCTCTGCTTCTAGCATTCTTAGCATGAATGAAGGATCAACATAAGAAATATTCTGAGGCTTATGCATTCGTGGTGTGGAATAAAAACACATGAAATAGTACACGCATACATATTTGCAGTCATTTTTACGTTGGAAAAATGAGTGTTCGTGCTAGAAGCAGTGCTATGCCATCACTCATTTATTAACACGAAAAGACTTTCCCAAATAGCATTCAGTAGCGTGGCGTTTTATAAAATCTAAAAAATTTGATCGCTGCTCATCACATCGACCGTGCGTTGGATAACGCGCTCATTTCTACTACGTACACGCAATTTGATTTTATTCCAAATTACTTCGCAAACAAAAGTAACTGCACTCATAATCCAACCGCACCACACAAGTGTCGGCACAGCAAATTCATCATTCACATCCATGTTGTTGTGGTTTCTTTTTTGGACATTTTTATTCACTAGACTTTTCACCGTGACATCATTCTGGTCTTTGACCCATTTATCGATTAGTCCTGCATCATTCAATCGATGAATTATGTCCTCTATGGGTTCAACGAAAGGAAAATTCGATTTCAATTCAAAATTTATCGGATATCTACCGAAAGGAATCTCACTTAACAAGTGATAAGCTTCTAAGCCCAACCGTTTCTGTGCTTCTAAGAGTCGTTGGGCCTGCCAATTGAAAACGAAAAATGCTACAGAATTGTTAAATGTAGTTACTACCAGATCGATCTGATCCAATGTCACCCCATGAATTCTATCAATCCATCCACCAAAATTCGTCGAGTCTTCCAGTTCCATCACTAAAAAATCTTTCAATACGTTTTCATTTGCTAAAATTGGAACTGTGGACGTGTACAGATCTGTCACTGAATTAATTTGAGGTTGGTAAATTGGCCACGTCATGTAGCTTCGGAACACCGATAAAATACCGTTGACCACAATCAGACCTGTGAAAGTCAAAGGTACAACGACAAAAACGTCGGCACGGCTAAGGTCTCGATATCTGATTGCTGAATTGTCGTTCACTAAAAGATTGATGACGTCGACGATGCATTGAAAAAATAAAATTTTCTTTTTGTTCAAATAGCCAGAAAGGATCAACAGAAATGACGAGGCCAAAATCAAAATGGAAGTGTACACGAGAAGATGAGTCCATGTGTCATTTTTCAAATACGTCACGAAATCAGAGTATGGCTGGGAATGAGGAACTATCGCTTCAAACTTTAATTGTTGATGTGGATACAACGTTTTTGGTGAAACTTTTATCATAATTCGACTATGTCCTACTATGTCTGCGTGTGAATTTCCGGATTTCACAAATTCCGCGTATG
This sequence comes from Bradysia coprophila, assembly GCF_014529535.1. Classification (NCBI taxonomy): domain Eukaryota; kingdom Metazoa; phylum Arthropoda; class Insecta; order Diptera; family Sciaridae; genus Bradysia; species Bradysia coprophila. The sequence continues at coordinate 125,672 of NW_023504016.1, forward strand.
TCATTTGAATCAGTCTCTCCGTTGCATTAAAGAAACGACGAACAATAACCCAAAACTCGACTTCATCAATAGTGTGACGCAAGTCGTTAAACCATAATAGTCGAAGTGGATTTTGGCGGTAATTCGGTCTTTTGTCGGTGAAATAGGTTCGGAGATGTTCGCTTCTTGTCACATTTATCAACTCAAATCCCATGAACGGATTGTATTTGAACACGTTGAAGACAGGTTCCTCATCCTCAACGCTGAAATAAAATGCGCTGAAAATATTCACAACGCCAATACTCCAACTCCAACGGAATAGTTCGTCTACGACATCCAACGAATCGATGTGGTCAGTGAGAAAGACGCCAATTCTTACCCTGATATCAATATCGCTAATGGCCCTCACTTCAGCCAACAATTGCGACCCATTTCCAATTTCTACACGCGCTGCGACCACAATTAGAAATGCATTTTTACTGCACTTTGATGCTTCCCATTCTGTGACGTTAAAATTGCTTTCCGCAAAGTCGTCGTTAAAAACGTACACTGTCTGAGGTGTTTCCTCTCTGGTTTCGGATCTTGATGACGACGAAGTAACAGGAAACCAATCGTCGAGCTCAGTTGACGATCCCATGAAAACATGTTGTGATCGAAACCGTAAAAATCGTTTAATCGATCGATTAGATGTAGACCATCATGGCACCATGCATACATCGATAGAAGGGTAACAATTATAATTGGTGTTACCATCACTGAATTCATGCTGTTGAACCGCATATCGAGTTAATATTGTTTGATAAACGTAAATGTTGTCACGGTACTTATGACTATCAAATGACACCTGACGGATTATTCAAATTGTTTTGTTGAATAAATAAAACCTATTGGTAATAGGCAGTAGAGGCAGAGGCCATAAAAATTGATCATGAGTATTTAAATGATTTGAGTAACGCAAAGCTACTTAATGGAGCTAGGATGCCCTCCTCTTACCCAATTTAATTTCACGTTAGGAGAAGACGAAGAAGGCATCTGTTACCGGAGGACGATGGTGGCCCGACGGCAGTTTCGCACAACCCATCATCACATCATTTCACAACTGATAATTTGTTATCTCACGTGAACTAGCGTTGAGGAGGAACATACAATCAGAGTATATCGCGGTGTTATGGAACACGAAAGGAACTACGTTGTACGTTACACTTGAAAAAACATCATAAAAAGCACAAACATCTCAGAAAACATACCGTGAATTCACACAAATCTCAAGCATCACAAAAAACTTGAAAAGCTTTGAGTCAAACTTAACCATCGCAAAAGAAATCTCTTCTGGCGTTGAAAGACCAAGCCTGAAGTCTGAACTTATGTTAGAGTCGTCGATACCAAATTCACTGAACGCACTGACCACACACACACACTGATATGTATGAAAAATAAAAGTTTATTAACATACTGAAGAATATAAGACTTGTGATGTTGGTTGCGTGACGTTTGGGCGTTTCAATGTTGGTAGAAATGTGTTGTTATCCATAGAGTATATAGTGTTCAAAGAGAATGTCAAAAAGAGTGTTCACCCATCGAGCTCAGTTAAATTAACTGGTTTTTTCCTAGTTAACTGGACTTTTACATACAAATTTTGACGTATCACCCAACGGAACCAGTTAATTTTTCTCTCTTTTACGCTCTTTGAACACTGTATTATGATGAAAGAGAAAGATATTGTTGACAAGTACCCCAAGGCAAGTTATAATAAACTGGTCTTCGGTCCTCTCGCTCTAAACGTAACACGAAAATATTATATTCACCCGAAAGTAGGATTCCATGAGTTTTTGTGGATTTGCATTACCTTCAGTATATTTATATACTTTGTGAAACATGCAAAATATGACATAAAATAAAAACCTGATTACACTGTGCTTGCAAAATATTTGACATTTTGGTAATTTTATGTCATATTCGAGGACCTACGGAATCCAAGCCATTAGTCGTATAAATTTATACGTCAGAGAGAGCTTTTTTCTCCTTTGTTACGATCTGTCAGTTTTTTCTATTTTGCGATTTAGTAAATGAAAACTAAAATTGAGATATTTTTGCTGTTTTAAGTGGTTTTTCACATTTTTTTGGACCAAAATGTTTAGAAATGTGTTTGGAATCGATTGGCATTAACAGATCGTGTGAAAATATTTTTTTCTATTTTATCATTTTGTTAATGTTAATCGATTCCAAACATATTTTAAAACATTTTGGTCCAAAAAAATATGAAAAACCACTTAAAACAGCAAAAATATCTCAATTTTAGTTTTCATTTCCATACTAAATCGCAAAATAGAAAAACTGACAGATCGTAACAAAGGAGAAAAAAGCTCTCTCTGACGTATGAATTTATACGACTAATGGCGTGGATTGCATAAATCAACATCGTAATTTAGAAACTTATGCGAAATAATGACAGTGGTTTCTATCGCATATGGTAGATTGACATGCTAAACATCTATCGCATATGGTAGATTGGACACGCTAAACTTAACTCGATTTCGGAGTGACTTATATCTTTTTGCGATGAAAAACAGCGTACAGCTCAATGTTACGTAAATATCTATTAATTACATAAAATTTAGTGCTCAGTAAAGTACTTTAGCACTAGATGTCATAAGATTTATTAGTCAGCGCTTGGAATCGACCTTTTATTATTACTTCGGTATATTTATGGATTATTTTAGTATCAATTGAATTTGTCCCTTATGGGTTACTGAGGCGCGGATTTTCATTGATTTACTTTACATTAATTAGGTCGACTAACAATGATTCATTTTATTTTGTACACAAATTCAACGTTTATCGTATACAAAATAAAAACGAACAAAATAAAATGTCGTTCGGTTTAACCAACTTAGGTAATTGATTACACAATACACACCCTTAAACGAATTACTGGAGTATCCGGAACAAGTCCAACGTTCTTTCATGTTTGAAAAATGCACACTCAATGTTGAGTAGTACTTTTGTGATAAGACACTGTCTCTAGTTCACAATGCTGCGTCTGATCATGGCATTCTGTTTGCTTCTGTTAGCAGCATGCGTCGTTCAGTCTCGTCATCTTTCAAAAGGTCTAAACTGAACCTGAATGCCGCAGTTGTCATGGTAGAGGAGAAGTTCAGTGACTGTGCGATCAGTTGCGGTAATGAGTTAAACAGTGCCTTGTCTCAGATAATCAATGACTGCACGACTACTGTCAATGTTACATCGAATCATCGCATAAATAAAACGCACATTGATCGTGATCTAATTTTGAGTATACGAGAGAGAGACCGCTTGGCATCGTTACAGAAATGTTTGCCACGTAACAGCATCATTGATCAGCTCTATTAAAACATGGTCGCCTCGGTCAAAGACCGCAACTTTCAATTGAAATCTGAGTATGAAACCAATAGACTTGAGGCTGCGGCTGGTGACGACCGGAAGACTTGGAGGATATACAAAGAAATCATATTCAACCAGTATAAAAGCAAGACCGACTCTGCTATCGAGATTAATGGTGTGCCTGTAGCCGATGATGTTAATTCATGCAATGCTGTCAACGACTATTTTTGCTCAGCTGGAGAAAATCTTGCCACTTCGGTCATCTCTGTTCATGGATACTCTACTACCGACATCGACAGTTTATATCCAGAACACGCCTCCAATACTTGGGATTTCCAACATGTAACTGCTGAGCAAGTTTCTGATGTCATTACAAGTCTACCGAACAAGAAATCGACTAGTTATGACAACGTGCCGTTACAACTGTTTAAATCATCGCTCGCCACAATCGTTTTGATAGTTGTCTCATGCTTCAATACGATGATTTCGTGCTCGGAATTTCCAAGCGAGTTGCTGAGAGGACGGTTGAAACTGATCCATAAATCAGGTAGCTGTGACATAGACAACTTCCGAGGGCTGACTATTCTACCTTCGTTATCAAAGATTTTCGAAGAGCTGCTACTACGGCAACTCTACGATTACCTTGAGAGTTTGAATTTCTTCGTCGGCAATCAATTTGGTTTCCTAAAGAATTCGAGTTGTCAGAGTGCAGCTCTTCAACTTGTTGATATCATCAAATCAAATTGCAAGGACAAATTCGTAGCAGCTACATTCATCGATCTCCGGAAAGCGTTTGACACAGTCGACAGTAAACGCTTGATATTGAAATTTAAGAGGCTGGGTCTGTCCGATAACGCTTGTAAATTGATGAAATCATATCTTACGAATCGGTGCACAGCAACTTCAATTGGTGAGAAAAGGAGCAACTTTAAGAGAATCAATATCGGAGTTGCGCAGGGTTCGAAGCTCGGCCCGATCCATTTCATCATTTATATAAACGACCTGCTGAAGGTGAATTTCATTGGGCAATTAATTCTCTATGCAGACGATGCCGTTTTGGTTTATTCCTCAGACAGCCCTTGCGACCTTCAATCAGCAATGCAACATGATGCAAATTTGCTGAACGATTGGCTAACGAGGAATGTTCTTTCTCTAAACAAAAAGAAAACGTGCTTCATGGTCTTTGGTCGCGCCAGGAATTTGTCCGAATTGACTGTTTGCTTTGATGGATCCACGATTGGTCGTGTTACTTCGTTCAAGTACCTTGGTCTCATAATTGACGACGGCTTGACTTTCCACGTTCACGTAAACCACGTGAAGAAGCAAGTGACGCCGTTTGTGTCCCTCATGTGGCGGAAGAGCAAATTCATTCCATTAGAAAAACGTAAGCAGCTTTACAATGCCTTCGTTCAGTCCCACCTGCTGTATATGCTGCCCATCTACAGCGATTGCGCACAGTTTAAATTATTGGAGCTACAGACTCTTCAAAACCGACTTTATCGGCTCAACAGGCTCACGTCCACCACTTTCCTGTACAGCACCGGAATTTTACCTGTAACTGCACTAGTGGAGGTCGAGCGAATTTTCATGATTCATAGACTATCGCATTCGATTACGAAAAACAATTTCCGTTTTGTAACAAATGCAGAGGTTCATGGACGGTCCACAAGGAGGAATTCAAGGATTCACGTTTTCAATCCGCATGCAAATGGACTTCAAACCGGTGCAACGCAGCACTTGCCTCCGCGATTGACGATTACAAAGAGCTAGACAGCGGGCTCAGAAATGTCACCTCGCTCTCTAAATCTTTTAAAGTGATGAGCGAAAGCGATCAGTTTTGTGTGATATCACCGTACTTTTTCTTGAACTGATCTCGGTTTGCCGAGGTGTGATTTGAACTTTTGATGTTGTTTTTTCTCACAGCAAGTTTATTTGCTGTTTGTGATATGTTACCTGTGTTTATTTTATTTTATTGTCGTATTAAGCTTAAATTATCTACTTTGTTAGACGAATTTGACACCAAATGATTTGATCTTGAATTAAGACGAATGAGTTGGACTATTTTATTTGAAGGAAAATTTAGACGATTTTTGTTGAATGTTTTTAAGACGAATTCGTTGTTAAATAGTGCTCCACTCAGAAATTAACCGGAGCGATAAGGATTCTTTCTTTTTTTTGAATAAAGAGTTATTTATTAAAAAAAAAAAAAAAAGACAGGTTTTGTCATTTCGCAAATAGAGACCTCCTTTAAGTCCCCGACAATTTTTGTGATGACAATTTTTGTGATGTCACAAATAATTTGTGACAACACAAAATATTTGTGCCAACACAAATATTTTGTGACATCACTAAAATTGTCATCACAAAATTTTGTGTTGTCACAAATATTTTGTGATGACAATTTTTGTGATGTCACAAAATATTTGTGTTGTCACAAATATTTCTGTTATCACAAAAATTTTGTGATGACATTTTTTGTGATATTAAAAAACGGAAAAATTTGGTTTATTCGTACATAACTGAAGGTTGGGGGTCAGAAAGATTATAACGTTTGAATGTCACTAGAAAAATGGGAAGGTCGAGCACACATTTAAAAGTTAAACGTTAGCGGCTATGCCTTACTTTCAAAGTTTCTAACGAATGTTCTAGCTTTTTCGTTGAGTCAGATGTTTAAACTAAATTTAACAATTTAACGTTTTTCAAAAAAAAAAATTGTTCTGAAAAATGTTTGGTCTTATGCATATTACGGCAGTATAGCAGTATTGTTCGATGTTCGTCACAAATTACTTTAAGACAAAAGCAGTTTATGGAAAGATTTCAAATAAGCTTTCGCACAAACTGCTTTTAACTAAAAATATTCGTGGTTTTTTTATCACTGCGATCCACTAACACAGGCACACATTATGAAAATGAAAGTGAAAATGAATATATATTTTCTTGTCACTGCGATCCACTAATATACGAAATGCAATAAAGATGATGAAGTAGTTATTTACACAACCGAGTGATAATTGTTTTTTTAGGCACTAGAAGCCGTAGGCCCAGTGTGTCAATACACATCGTGTGCCTAAAAAAGCATTTATCATCGAGTTGGATACACCGTTTTTCGCAATAAAGGCAACGGAAAGTCCTACTTTTCGTCACTTGTTCTAAAATAGTATGTTACATACCAAGGATCAAAAAGGTGTGTTTTAGACCCAGGGATGAAGCGACGCGAAGCGGAGCGGAGACTAAGGACGTTTTCACCACCGTGGTCTAAAACACACCTTTTTGATCCGTGGTTTGTATACTATTTTTCTTCCTGTAGTACCAAAGTCACATTCCGAACAAAACTGAACAACATACTGGTGCAAAAGCATTCCATATTAACCCGTTTTCTCCGGAATTAAAACAAGTTTAAATTCACCGCTAAAATTTCAGCATTTAATTTCGATTGATCGTCCATGATTTTCGAAGCGATATGGCTTCGGTTGGTGAAAATTGTTTCATAAATTTCTTTTGTAGGTGAGAAATGATCGGTCGCAATTTCGAGTATTTGTCGCTTTTGTCCAAATTTTCATCAGATGCAAAATGTAGGGATTTCATAATGTTATCGAATCGGTCTCGTCTCATCGATTCATATATCGCATCATTGCGCAAGTCCTTGCCTTTGCTCCCAATACATAGCTTTACTAGGTAATGGATTATATCCAGAGATTATTAAAATAGCGAAGAACGTTCTCAATTCAGCCTTGCTGAGGTTTATGTCCGGCCAATTTTTTGAACTGCAGTAGTTTGAGCTTTCAGAAATTATCAATTCAAGCAAATCATCGTCGAAAAAGAGTTCAAAGTAATCATTTGCATTCATATTGTTTTGATCAGTTGAAGTAACAGTGAATCCAAACCCGGTTTGAGTAACATCGGTTTCACCTCCCAGTGACCAATCAATTCCACTCTTTTTTAGAGCTTTTACCTCCAGAACTGTCATCAGCCTTCCGAATGTCATTGTTACGTTTAACGTTGCACTGAGAAACTTTTTTGATTTTCGACCGCTTCGGTAAATTACCGTCTATGTCAATAACAGCCCCCTTTCTTTTCAAAACATTCTTGCTTTTCACAGCCTGCACACCATCATTATCATAGTTTATATTTTTAGGATTTTGCTTCGAGTTATCATTGTTTTTCTGTTTATTCTGTTTACAGATTGTCCTCGAGTTATTCAAGCTCACCTTTTTAGAATTTATCACAGATGTATTACCGTTTTCGTTTTAGGAACATAATTATCACATCGTTTTCTTTTTACGGCTGTTTTCATCGCTGTTGTATTGTTCAAATGCCGCTTTCTGAGCCTCATTGGGCTTTTTCGGATTGTTTCTTTTCTGCTTGCTTTCTTTTCGGCAGGCAGCTGAAGTAATTTCTTGAAACAACATTACAGTTTCCGTCCATAAATTCATCATCTGATGCTTCATTTACATCGTTAGGTGGCTGGATGTAAATGTTTTGAACATCGTCGACTTCCAAATCGTCCAAAATATCTGCTAAATTCATACGTCTGCAAAAAGATACGTTTGGAAATTCACGTTAGGATTGTTGCTGTCATAACAACTGCAAAAACAAGCAGGTTCAATAATCTCTGAAATCCCTAAATTCAAAAACAAATACTCGAACCGATCATTTTGCGACCGTTTGCGACGCACAATGCAAAATTGCAATGTTTGCGTTTTGCTAACATTTAGACCCTATCTCACATCGAATCGTTGGTTTTTGTATATTCAGTTGTTAGCAATCTTATGTGAAATGATTTATTCAATAAATAATTGTAAAGTTGTTGAATTTTCGTATTTTAATTATAAAGTTTGTTACTTTTTCTTTCGAGCTGGCGCCATTTTGTAGCAGTTATGATATACGCGTGTAGTATACTGTCATATTCTCTTTCAAAATGCAACAAAGTGGCTCGTAATCATTTGAAACATATGAGACAGGTGGCGCTGAAAGTTGCTTTTCGAAGCCGTCCGCGTATGCGAACACTAGCAGAAAACGGGTTAATGCCGAAAGTAATCCGTATGAATGCCTAAAGAAGTCCGTTCCGTGTGCATGTATTCTCACAAATGTCGAAAAAAAAGCAATCTGTAGGAATGCCGAAAGACATCCGAATGAATGCCGAAAGCAGTCCGTATGAATGCTGAAAGCAATCCTTATGAATGCATTGTCACAAAACACTAAAAACATTACATTCGCGTACATACAACAACTTGACACATTTGGGAAAGAATAAAGATAGGATCGAAATGACATAAGCGGGAATGAAAATGAGAGAAAATAGTAGGGAGAATGTTGCTCTTTCGGTACTAAATTTGGTGAGTGAATGTGACGGTTTTGGTACTACAGGAAGAAATAGTATTTTTCATACCAAGGAAGGCAGGAAATGACGATTTTTTCAGCACCAGTCCTAAATTTTCCTTACGAGCGGAGCGACACTATATAAAATGAAATGAGATGATAGTAATAAGGTCTTCTGAACAAAATTTTCTATTTAACTCCAATTGGTCAAGATGTTTGATTACAAATTTTTTTTACGAAAGCATATTTCACATTTTTTGTCTTGTTTACCAAAGAGTTTTTGTAGATAATTCAACATTCATGGTACACATTCCAGTGTACTCAGTATCCGTTGTTGTCATTACGACATCATTAGCTTCGTTTTGGGTGAATAGGCAGCTAACAACCCAATCGTCCGTTAAAACGAGACAAACGTACATGTCAATATAACTGAACTGTTCTAATCAACATTGGAGAAATGTGCACTGTTCCCAGTCAAAATTATGTTCCACGTGTTTTGCACATTTTTATTATCATGATACCGAAAGGTATGTTAAAAAGAAATGGATTTATTGGTTTATTTTGTCGTACATCAGAAACGTTTATATGGTTATTTATGAAAAACCAGAAATGGATTACAATATAAAATTAGAAGGTTAAAAAACGAAAAAGCGAAAAACTTAAGAACAATTTCCTGTTCCGTAAGTAAACAGTTTGAACTGTTTTTCCGTACGTGCTGAGAATTTGATCTCCTTGGTGCAATTTTTACACTTGAACAGCATAGTCCAGGTCGATGAGCTACTGTATTTATTGCAACAAATATAGTTGCACGAGGATGTGACTGCTTTCAATTTTTCATGCAGAAGATTAGTTGAATCTCCTTTTTTAAACCCATTTATATCAATCATCTTGTTCCATTCTTCATCAGTCAACTTGATATCCACGTTGGTTACTTACACTACGATTTTCGATTATCATGAAAAATAGTCGAAATATATGCATAAAACATAGGCTTTCCTAACAATACATACGCATGTCACGGACTTGTTGTACTGCACGCCGTCAGGTACTTCGGAAAATCACCTATTTTTCAATCTAAAATTCATTTATATCACCGTCAGATGAACATGGACCATGGTGGTGTGTATACTCAAAATGTGCATCTCTTCAAGCCTACTAGGCTAGCTAGAAAAAGTTTTCCCCAAAATTGTTTACCTCGAGTAATTGTAAAAAAACGATTTGCCCACTTTGACAGACCCTTACTTCATACCCTCGATCGCTCGACAACAAAATAAATTTCGAATCAAACGTCCGAGTACTACTGTTACTCCTCCATTCTAGTTCAAAGACATCGAAAAGCCTAACTAACTCTAACTATAATACTGTCGCAACTATGATACTCTCTTCTTCTG